>NW_016803344.1:2098396-2102039 GCF_001698545.2 Rhinopithecus bieti | reverse complement strand
AGACTTTTTCCAAAAAAAAAAAAAAAAAAAAAAAAAAAAAAAAGAGAAAGAAAAGAAAAGAAAGATTTTGGACAACCTCTAAACTTGTTGAGGTCTTCATGATCTGGTGTCAGGGTTTTATTTGACATAGAATTCCTGAAAAGCTTGGCACACACATATTAAAATATTTTCATATCAAATTTAAATAATTGTTGCATATTTATTACTTGGGGTTATTCAAATTTTGTTTTTTGTTTTTTCAATATAAATGCTTGAGAATTGACAGTAGTGTTTTTTCTCCAAAGGACTTAAGAATGAAAAGTTTAGAAGAGGTATGTCAGCGTCATGACAGAAGGCATTAATTGATGCCCAAGGGTAACCCTAACATGATTTCATATGTTTTGATGTCATCTCTTTCTTTAAGCTGCACAATATATTAAAGTAGAAGCTTCTGTTTGAATTAAGTGAACACAGCTTCAGTTTTTCTTTTTTACCATATATGTACAGTTGAATACTGATATAGTCTCTTACTCATTTTTCTACTGTTTCTCAATCTCTGATTGCCAAAAGAAATAGATTTCTTATAAAATAGGTTTCAGACCACAGGGCTTAGATTTTAAGGTTTTATTTTTTTTAAATGAGGAGAGAGTGGTAGTTCTGTGAATAAAGTAGCAAGGATAAAAAGGAAGAGACCAAAGATGACATTTTGAAGGAAGCAATTGCCTTGGCATGGCGGTTTTGAGCCCACGTTGTTAAGTGGTTTCTGGCATGACATGTGATTTTCCTATATGATATCCAGAATGTTTACCAGAAAAATTAAAGACACATGCTAAGAAGTCAAGGCAAACCTGTGAGAATGAAGCAGGGCTTTTTCATTTGCTCATTCATTAACTGTGGATTTATATGCACACACACGCACTCATATGTATATATAATTTGTACACATAACGCATATATACACTCCTTAAATATATGTATGTACACGTGTATATATCTATGTGTGTATATATATATATACACACACACACACCCCTCTTTCTCTCCCTCCTCTATTTTCCTCTCGCCACTCCCTTCCTCTCTCCCCTTTTTTTCTCTACCCCCATCTCCAGTCTTTCCCCCTTCTCTCTCTCTCCCCCTTTTCTCCCTCCTTTCTCTCTCTCTCTTTCCCTGACTCTCTCCCCTCCTCCTTCTCTCCCACTCCCTTCTCTTTCTCTCTGCCTCTTCTTCCACATTTTCCTCTCCCTTTCTCTCTCTTCTCTCCCTTTCTCTTTCCCTCTGTCTCTCTCTCCCCATCCTTCCTCTCTCTCCTCTCTCTCTCCCTCCCCTTCTCCCTCTCTCTATTTCTCTCTGTCTCTGTAGTGCTATGTTGTCCTAACTTCTGTGGGGTGATAAAGGAAGTAATACAAAATATCTACTCTTAAGAGCTTATTTTATGTCAAGAGAGAAAAAGATATGTTAACATATTGCTATTTAAGCAAAAAAAAAAAAAAACCCCATTTATGATGATACTAATATTTATGATGATGATATAACAGATGACAGGAAGAGTATATGATTCAGACCCAAAAGAACAATATAAATAAGCACAGTTTCAAAAGTTATTAAAAAGAAGAGGCAATGAGAGAGACATTTGAGGAAGTTATAGAGGAAGAAAAGGAACAATCACTGAGGGAACTGGTGAGACCAAATGTGCTGAGGCTGAAATGGCCTTGGTGTGCTTGGGAGAGAGTGAGTATATGAATCTGGCTGCAGAAGTTAGGAGTGAGGTAATATCATTAGGATTATTAGGAAGTTAAGTTGAGAACAGAATGTCAAGAGTCTTAAATGCTGGCTAATAAGTATCTTTGAACGTTACTTGAGCAGGAAAGTGATGCAGTAAGGTCCTATTTAATTGACAGCTGATTATAGAATGGACTGGCAGGGGAGTGTCTAGAAGTAATATCAATTGCACATCATCCAAATAAGAGCTTAAAAGAGCCTCACCTGTAGATACCATGGCATACATGAAGAAAAAGAGACACACAGAGAGAAGTAAGGAGACAATAGTTGACACATCTGAGTTAAGGCCAAGTTGGTGCAAAAATAATCGCGGTTTTGGACTGTGAATTTTAAATCATTATAAGCAGGCTCAAACACATTTTTATTAATCAAAATAGGAACTATTACAATCAACACATTTTTGCCAATGATAAATAAGTTTGTTTACTCCTGTAGCGTAAATATCTGTGCCTCAGGATTTGAACTCTTGGAAAGCATTTCCTGCATTTTGCTGGTTGTGGATGTGTTTTCCCTGCGAAAAGTTGTTGAGATGCTTGAAGAACTGGTAGTTGGTTGGCAAAAGGTCACGTGAGTATGGTGGATGAGGCAAAACTTTGCAGCCCAATTCGTTCAACTTTTGAAGCATTTGTTGTGCGATATGCAGCTGGGCATTGTTGTGAAGAATTGGCCCCTTCCTGTTGATCAATGCTGGCTGCAGGCCTTGCAGTTCTGGGTGCATCTCATTAATTTGCTGAGCATAACTTTTCAGATGTAATGGTTTCACCAGGATTCAGAAAGCTGTAGTAGATCATACTGGCAGCAGGCTATCAAATAGTGGCCATGACCTTTTCTTAGTGCGAGTTTGGCTTTGGGAAGTGCTTTGGAGCTTTTTCTAGATCCAACCACTGAGCTGGTTGTTGCGGGTTGTCCTATAAAATCCACTTTTCATCATCTGTCACAATTCCTACTAAGAAATGATTAATGAGACTGGGCGTGGTGGCTCACGTCTGTAATCCCAGCACTTTGGGAGGCCAAGGCAGGTGGATCACCTGAGATCAGGAGTTCGAGACCAGCCTGGTCAACTGGTGAAACCCTGTCTCTACTAAAAATATGAAAATTAGCCGGGTGTGGTGGTGGGCACCTGTAATCCCAGCTACTCAGGAGGCTGAGGCAGGAGAATTGCTTGAACCCAGGAACCAGAGGTTGCAGTGAGCTGAGATCATGCCACTGCACTCCAGCCTGGGCCACAGAGCGAGACTCTGTCTCAAAAAAAAAAAAAAAAAAGAAAAGAAAGAGACAGAGAAATGGTTCGTTGTTGTTGCGTAGAGTAAGAGAAGACGACACTTTAAAACAACATTTTTTTTTTTAATTTCGCTTAGCTCATGAGGCACCCACTTATCAAGCTTTTTCACCTTTCCAATTTACTTCAAATGTTGAATGACGATAGGTTGGGTGATGCTGAGTTCTTTGGCAACTTCTCGTGTAGTTGTAAAAGGATCAGCTTTGATGATTGCTCTCAATTGGTCCTTGTCAATTTCTGATGGCTGGCTACTATGCTCCTCATCTTCAAGGCTCTCTTCTTTGGAAAACCTTTTGAACCACCACTGCACTATACATTTGTCAGCAGTTCCTGGGCCAAATGTGTTGTTGGTGTTGTAAGTTGTCTCCTCTGCCTTATGACCCATTTTGAACTCGAATAAGAAAATTGCTCAACAAAGCCTGCAAGAAGTATGGGATTACGTAAAAAGACCAAATCTACGTCTGATTGGGGTGCCTGAAAGTGAGGGGGAAAATGGAACCAAGTTGGAAAACACTCTTCAGGATATCATCCAGGAGAACTTCCCCAACCTAGTAGGGCAGGCCAACATTCAAATTCAGGAAATACAGAGAACGCCACAAAGATACA
>NW_016803344.1:2075139-2094524 GCF_001698545.2 Rhinopithecus bieti | reverse complement strand
AAATTGCTCAAATTTGGCTTTTGTTTTAAACATAATTTCCATAGTCTAAAACAAACATAAAGGAAAAGCAAGTAATGTCATTATCAAAAAAAGGTGAGAAATGCTCATTAAAATGATGTATAACATAACCACATTTTAAAAAGAATTCCAATATCAAACAGCAAATTTCAACAGTGCAAAAACTGCAATTACTTTTGCCCCAACCTAATAATGGGCAAAAAAGGAGAGAGAATCATGGATAACTCTGTGGAGTTTGCAAACCTGGCTGAGCTGATTTTAGTAATGGTAGATGATGAGTTAGACTTAGTAAACTAGAACATCCTTTTTGTCAACATTATTGGAAAATACTTTTTGGAAATGTAAAATTATTTGGTTTAATTACAAATACTTAAGGAGTTGTGTGCCAGGCAAGAGTGCTTCAAATATGATGAATCAGAGCCTCAGGGTTTATAAACAGATTTTTACAAATAAGATGTTTTGGGAAACTTCACACTATTTTAGAATACCTTAAAAGAAGAGAATTTGATTGTATATTTGAATGATTCCTCCAAAGCATTCCAACAGAATGGGATAACTGTCCAAAAGAACTTTCTGTAAAGTTCTTTATGTTGTCAAATATGATCTCCACTAGTCCCATTTGACTTTTGAGCACTGGAAATGTGTCTAGTGCAACTGAGCAACTGGATTTTATATTTAACTTAAGTGCAAATTTAAATAGCCTCTCATGACCAGTGGCTACCATATTGGACAGTACAATGCTAAAGGATTTCTAAGCCAGCATGTTTGACAATATGTGGCTGTCCTTTTAGTTCGGGGAAGATGTTTGCTTTAGCATGTGTGATTGAAATTCAAATTTAACTTGGCAACAAAAATTGCCATTTGAAAATAAATTGTCCATTTACTGACTCAACAAATATTTATTTATTGTCTATCCTCTTCTAAGGTTAATGTTTGCTGCAGTGGTGGAAACATGGTTGTGGTCCAGCCTTCAGGTGGCTCACAGTGAGGGAAGGCATTAAAACTAAATCACACACTTGCAAATTGAGATGAGCACCATATAGCAGAATAAAACTCCAGTAAAAGATTATAGTGGTGTTCTTACTTAAGTTGGAGATGGTGGGAAAAGTTAATATTTCAGCAGAAACAAGGAATTAGCTAGGAAAGAGTAAAGGTAGGAATGTTTCCAGCAAAGGGTAGTCTTAACCCGTCCAAAAGCATGTTATGTCTAAGGAACTGGAAGAAGGGCTTTAGGGCATACGTGACTTGTATTTATCCTCGGGAAAGAAAGTAGAGTCTATCTTAGGTTAAAATGTGGTGTCTGTGAACTATTTCTTCAAAATGTGCAGCTTTGCACGTTTCTAACTATCCTTAGATATACTGTGGCATTTTATTCTCTTCTTTCTCTTGTAAAAACAGGAAAGTTCTGAGTAATATGCTGAGTATTGTTCTCAACCTTCACTACCTGTCTGTTATGGAATTACGTGCTCAGTCCCTAGGTCATGGGACATTGTACTATTTCCCCCTAGAATATCTGGAGTGTATTTCTCTGCTCCATTGTTATAGGGCTTGGCTACATGACTTATTTTTACTAAAGGAGTGGGAGTCAATATGATGTAAGCCTAGGGTAAAAATGTGCTTACAATATTTGTCTTGACCTCTTCCACTTCTTTCATCCTCCATGAAGAGAACCCGTCCTGTTTATATGCTGGTTAACCATGAGGTGAAAACTTAAACTCAGCTGGCAGCCAAAGCTAAACACAGTGAATCTGAGATGACATCAGATTAACCCCTGCCACCCTACAGACATTAAAGTGAAACAAAAGAAAGGTTTGTTAGGAACCACTGAGTTCATCGGGTTATTTGTTATGCAGCATAATTACAACAGAAAGCTGACTAATACAGAGAGATGTTCTTTATCTTCAGTGGTTGATTGGCTAATTATCTACCAAAATACAATAGTGCTTGAAGTTTTAGTTTTTCTTTCTTTTTCTTTGTTTACAGAATTTTAGTCGTAGAATGAAGAACTTGAGGCTGACTGTTTTTTGAGGGTTATTTGAAGCAAAGAGTGTCTCATACAAATTTTACTTAGGTGACCTTGATGATTACTCTTATGTAACTATTTTAGAGTGACTTGTGGATAATGAGGAAGGCAGAATACATATGACATGTCTTTCCCATCCTGCAAATGTTCTCATTCATTTAACAAAGTCAGAGGATACACTGGGGAAATATGAATGACATCGCTCTTCTCAGATAGCTCTCACAGCCTAGCAGGGGAAATGAGCAATTAAGTAAATTATTAAGATAAAGCATGAGAAATATAAAGATGTAAGGGTACCCTGGGGATCAATCAAAAGTCATTCCTTCAAGACTTTTTTGTTTTTCTTTTCTTAAATAAGTCAGTGTAACTGAATAGTATATCATAAGTGTTTGCAATTATTTTTTCTAATTATTTTTCTTCCTGAACACAATTTAGCCCCTGTCTTCAGCTCTCAGAAGCTTCAGTATCTTGGTCCTCACTTCCCCACCCTTGAATTCACACAGGTAGTTTTAAGTTGACTAAAACATTTGATGCTACTTCAGTTTGTACCTAATAATTTCTATCCATAATTCCCCTTAACTCAAGTCTCATAATGGGATTTTAGGGTTTCTACCTCTAGTTATTATTTCTGACAAAGAAATGTGGAACCCATCTTCTTCATTTATAAAAACATCACTGTGATTATATTCCACTGAAAGGATAATTCTTTAATTTTATGTGACATAATTGATTAGGTGTCTGTCTGTGACTCTTTCACATGGGGATTGTAAGTCTTCGCTAATTTACTTCTCTTGTGCCAGCTATTCATAGACTATTCCTTAAGGTTTAGGAGTCTGTACCAAAAGTTTTTTTTTAAAGATCTTACATAAACCATTTATAAACTTTGACATAAGTTCTGTTGAAAGGAAATGAAATAAATGCCTAGTAATATCCTACTGAATTGTAGGTTAATGATGGAAGAGGGAAAGTATGTGAGTCAAAGTAATTTCTTAACTATTTTTAGTTTTGGATAAGATCCCCTTAGGGGATTTCTTTTGTCTTGTTACCTACACAATTTGGGTGGAACACATAGATCTGGAGAAGCTAGGACGAAATACCAAAGGCTTGGGTCAGTAATCAGCTTCTTATATGACACCATCTGATTTCCCTGTCATCTTTAATCATGATGGGCCCATTCTTTCTTGGAAGCAAAATAAAGTTGAATTTTGCTTTTATACTCAGTCTGACAATGTCTTTCTTTTGGCTGGGAGTTTAGATCATCCACACTCAAAGTGATTACCAATATGATTGTATTACAATCTACTATCTTCTTGTTTCTATTTTTCCATATGCTGTTTTTTAGTTTCCTTTTTTTCTTTAAGTATTTTTATCATTTCATTTTATATCCTCTATTGACTTGTTATTTACATCTCCTGTTACTTTTTTTTTTTTTGTGATTGCCCTGAGGTTAACAACATACATTTAATTAATCTGAGCCAAACTTCAAGCAATATTATACCACTTCATATGTAGTATGAAGAATACTATATTCCCAATTCATCTTTCTTGTGAAGAAATGAAGACATGCTAATATTGCCATATGTTTTACTTTTACATATGCTATAAATGTACATAAATTATAACTATTTTTGCATTAGTTTTCTCATATAGCAATTACAAACAAGAAAAAATTATTTTACTTTCATTTCATTTCAAGTACTTTTTCTTTCTTTGTTTAGAGCTGTTTTAACTGTTATATTACTTCCTCTAATATTTCTTGTAGAGTATTTCTGATAACAGTGAATTCTTTTAGTTTTATATAAGAAAATTTTCTTCCTTCTTCACTTTTGAAAGGTATTTTTTCTGGGTTTGGAATTCTAATCAGATCAGGATTTTTGTTTCAGTACTTTACAGATGCCACTCCCTTGACTTCTTGCTTGCATGGTTTCTGATGAGAAATCTTTGTTCTACTGCAGACAATGTGTCTTTTTCCTCTGGCTGCCTTTAATATTTTCTCTTTATATGTAATTCTCAGCAGTTTGAATATGATTTCCCTAGCATTGTGTTTGTGTATCGGTGGGTGAGTGTGTGTATGTTGGTATTTATCTTGCTTGATGTTCTCCGAGCTTATTGAGTCTGTTTTTTGGTGTCTTATGTCAGTTTTGGAAGATACTCAGGCAATAGTTACTCAAAAAATTTAAAAAATCTAAAATTTATGATGATCTCAGATTGGCATTTCTCCCAAGTATCTGGGGTTAGCAAACTGAAATATTCTCTGGAAAAATGACATTTTATCAGGTCCATCAGATAAATATTTCCCATTACAAAGTTCCTAGGAGCATGAATTTAACACCAAAAATCACCAAATGGATGAG
This sequence comes from Rhinopithecus bieti, assembly GCF_001698545.2. Lineage (NCBI taxonomy): Eukaryota > Metazoa > Chordata > Mammalia > Primates > Cercopithecidae > Rhinopithecus > Rhinopithecus bieti. The sequence continues at coordinate 2,090,129 of NW_016803344.1, read as the reverse complement.
AGAAAAAACTACCATCAGGGAGGCCAGAGGATCATAAGGATAAGAATGAGAACAAGAGACTGTCAAAATGACCAGGCAAAATTTTTCACTGAATTCAACTGAAATATATAATAATTGAAACTGTAAACTTAATGAAATGCTAAACAGTATCATGTATTGTAGAAAAAATAAACTAGAATATAAATATGAATAAGTGACACAGATAAAATGATAGAAAATATACAAAAGATAGAAGAAAAGGATTAAATAATGAAAATATCTAATATGCTTATAAATGGATTTCTAAAATAATAAAACAGGAATAATGGAAGAAAGGCAATATTTGAAGAGATAATGACTATTTTCCAGAATCGAAATAAGGCATGAATTATCAGTTTCACAAAGCCCAATGAATCTCAAGCAGAATGAATAGAAGGCAACCTATACTTAGACACATTATTATAAAACTGCAAGACCAAAGACAAGAAAATTATTTTAAAAGCAGCCAAGGAAAAAGGTGAAACTACTTACAAATGCCAAAAATAAGGTTACAAACTGACTTTTGAGAGCAGCAATATGAAACAGAAAACCATAGAATGATATCTTCAACTTTCTGAGAGAAAATTACTGCCAGTCTAAAACTGAACATCCTATAAACCCATCTGTGTAGGACAAAGAAAAAATCAATATAAAAATATGTTACTTACACATTTCAATTAAAATTTCTAAAATATGCATTTCAGGAAAAGTAACAATCTCAAATAGAAGCTCTTTTGATGCAAACAGCTGCATGCCAAAAATATGGTACATGTTTATCTAAATAAGCATTTACTACATAAATAAATAATTTATAGGTTAGAAAAATAAGATAAAGCTAAAATGGTGAATAAGAAACATGAAAAGAGAAATAAGTGGCAAATAATTCTAAGGCACTGTTTTGGTCTCATGGATAAATATATTGATTAACTATATTATATTGATTTAAATTTCCTTATTCAGTATTTAGGGCAATCCTTAAAGGGAGAAAGTAATAGGGGAAAAAATCCAATAGTGAAAAATTAATAGTAAAGAAGGTAAGAAAAGAAAGGGGAAAATGAAAATAAAAGCACAAAATAAGATAGTAATAAATCCAAATACACTAGTAATTAAATAAGTGGTTTTAGCCAATTCAAAAATAATAGTCTGCACTGGGCATGTTGACACATGTCTGTAGTCCCAGCTATTTGGAAGGTTGAGGTGGGAGAATTGCTTGAGCCATGGCATTCACCTGGGCAACATAGCAAGACCTACATTCTCTAAAAAAATATGTATAGAAAACAGAACCCAGCAATATATTGTCTCCATATTACATAATTACAATTTAAGAGCATAGGAAGTTTTAAAAAGGGATGGAAGATGTACTAGGCAGACACTAAGCAAAATCAACTGTGAATATGGCAACAGAAGAAAAATAAATAAATGGTGCAGAGATTGGAAAGGAAGAACCAAATATACCATTGTCCACAGATGCTATGATTGTCTACTGGAAAATCCACAAGAAACAATAGGAAAATGATTAGAATCAATAAAAGCTTAACAAAGATGCTGGACACCAAATTAATATATAAAGTAATTGACATTTCTATATATTAACAGAAAATAAAACATAAAATTCAAAAGGTGACCTTTTTTTTTTTATGGCTGCATAGTATCCCATTGGTGTATATGTGGCCACATTTTTCCTTAATCCAGTCCCTGTCACAGATGGACATTTGGGTTGATCCAAGTCTTGCTATTGTGAATAGTGCCGCAATAAACATACCGGTAGTGGCCATGTGTCTTTGTAGTAGAATAATTTATAATCCTTTGGGTATATACCCGTAGTGGGATGGGCTGGGTCATATGGTACACGGATAGTTTGCCGTCCTTTTGTAGGGACATGGATGGCAGCTGGGAAACCATCATTCTTAGCAAACTATCACAAGAAGAGAAAACCAAACACCGCATGTTCTCACTCATAGGTGGGAACTGAACAATGAGATCACTTGGACCCGGGAAAGGGGAACATCACACACTGGGGCCTATCCATGGGGACGGGGGAGGGGGAGGGATTGCATTGGGGAGTTATACATGATATAAAGTGATGAATTGATGGGTGCCCTGGGAGTTGATGGGCCAGCACACCCAACATGGCACAAATATACATATGTAACAAAGCTGCACGTTATGCACATGTACCCTAGAACTTAAAGTATAATAAAAAAAATGAAAAAAAAAAAAAGGTGACTTTTATCATAGTAATTCTGTCTAGTAATGTGTATGTGTATATATCTCTTTATCTCTCAATCATTCTATCTGTACTATCTATTCTGGATGATAGATGATATCATATAGGATAGTTGGAATTAATTAAATCTAAATTCAGTAAGGAACCTTTTGAAGAAAAGTGTGCACTTTTTTGAAAGACATTAAAGAACAACTATGTAGAGAATATACTATGTTTGTGGAAGGGAAGTTTTGATATTTTAAAGATATCAAGTCTCCCCCAAATAATCTACAGATCCTGTACTGTTCCAATGAAAATACAGCAAGCTATTTTGCAGAACTTTACAAGCTGTTTCTAAACTTTGTATGGAAGAGCAAAGGGTTAAGAATAACCAAGAGACTCCTAAAGAATGTAAGTAAAGTGTGTGTGGATGGGTGTAGTGGGGTGGGGTGAGGACTTACCCTTTAAAATATCAAGATTTATTGTAGAACTACTTAATTTAGACACAGTGGTATGGTACAAGGATAAACAAGGAGACAAACATGAAGAGAACGGGGAAGAATTCATATAAAGTCCTATATATAACAGAGCTGTCAATGGATATCAGTGAGAATGGAATGAATTATTCACTGAGGCAATCAGCTATCCATAAGGAAAAGAAAAGAAATTGTATCCTTAACCTCACACCATGAAAATTGCTCATTTTATAGCTTCTACTACCTCTGAGAGGCTTTCTCCTTCACAATGACCAATGGGACAATGACAAATGTCTTTACTTTTATCTAAGATAAGAGGTTTTCCTAGAGAGTCATAGTGGAAGCATGATAAATAAACTGAAGCTACTAAAGAGTAGCAAGTTGATTCAGCAGTTCAGCAGTTGGTTGTCACATAAAGGGCATTTACAAATACAGGATTCAATTCCCTGGTGATTGTAATATTTTGGAACGCTAGTCACTTCTAAGTACATGTCCTTTCCTTTAAGGAAACCTTAAGTGGTGATGTTGCTGGTTCACCAAGTGAATTCTGGCAAGTCTTACAAGTATATTTGTAAACTGTAATTATATTATTAAATGTGAAGCTGTACAATTCGCTGCTTTGAAAATAATACTTAGGTAAAAAGCTATCCTCTCTTCTTCTACTAAGTATTCACTGGAATTGGAGGAGTGATTTTTTTTCTTGTCTGGTTGGTGAATTCAAGTGACAAGTTTTGTTTTGTTGGAGGCTGACATTTTCTCAGAGGAGGTAAGAAATTTTTAATCTCTGTAAGACCTCAGAAGCTTCTCTTGACTACAGAACAAGCCATTTATGGTGTGGGAGAAGGAGACAATTTGTCAGATATATTGGAAAGCTCAAAGGAAAGAAGAACCAAAATCTGACCAAGACAAATGTTGGACAAACCCTGTTTTGAGTTCCACCTGGCTAAGGTAAGGAGATGTTTAATAAGTGGTCTAGTCAAGAGTGACATAATGAATAGGAGATGCCTTGTCTTTTCAAGAACTAAAAAAAGTTTGTACAAATACAGTACACAACACAAATCATAAAAATTCAATTCAATTTTTACCATAAGCCTAATAGACACGGTACACAAATATAGTTCTCAGCTACATTTATTTATGGTATCTTTAAGCATCACCTCTGGGGATAACCTACAACAGAACCATCTGGGGTATTTTTTATTGCATCCATATTTTAGTCATAATTAGAAAAACTTTTGTTATCACCAAGTTATAAAAGAATTTATACACGCTTATTTCTAGTACTTGTATAATCTGTTTTTTTTATAGTAGATCCCTGATTCAATAGTAGTCTTATTCTTATGGTGTGAGATAGGGATTTAGTCTTATCTGTTTTCAATTGGTAAACCTGTTGGCCCAGCACCATTTATTAAAAGTTCATCTTTAACCTAATTATTTAAGATGTCATTGTCACCATGTGCTAAAGTTGTGTGGTTACTTCTGTTTTTGGACTGTCTATTCCATTGTCCACGATATTGCTGTAAAAATGCACCAGAACTTTCCCATATAAGAAATTTTATGAGTAGGTATGAAAATTAGCATTTTAGATAAATTGCCCGGGTGATTAGTTGTTCCTTTCCAAGTTCTTCAGGAATTTTAACAAATTTTCTTATTACCTCAAGAAAGTAGATTGATAAAGGAAAGCAAATTGTTCTACCAAAAGACATGTGCATTTGCACGTTCATTGCAGCACTATTCATAATAGCAAATATATGGACTCGATCTAGGTGCCTATTAAAAGGGGATTAGATAAAGAAAATATGGTACATATATATTATGGAATACTATGCAGCCATAAAAAGAATGAAACCATGTCCTTTGTAGCAACATGGATGCAGCTGAAAGCCATTATCCTAAGTGAATTAATGCAGGAACAGAAAACTGAATACCACATGTACTCACTTATAAGTAGGAGCTAAACATTGGGTATTCATAGACATAAATATGGCAACAATAGACACTGGGGACTGCTAGAGAAGGGAGGGAGAAAGAGAGGAAAGCGGGCATTGGTTGAAAAACTAACGGATGGCTACTGTGCTCAGTACTTGGGTGAGGTGATCCTTCATACCCCAAACTTACGCCTCATGCAACATATTTGGGTAAAAACAAACCCTAAATATGTACCCTCTAAATGTAAAATAAAGAGGAAAAAGAAAAAAGAAAGAAAGTAGGTCATCAGTAGGTACAAAGGATAGACCGTGACTAACAACTATAGTGTAGATAAAATGGTTCTCCCAGCAGTTGATGTTGAGATTTCATTAAGGAAAGTGCATCATTTAAACAAAAATAGTCTGAGGTCTGTACGGTTCAAGATAATGGACATTGTGGAAGAATTCTCATCTCCTTCTCTGAACCTATTAAAAAGGCAGTGAAATATTAAAATAATAAATTTATAAAGCTGAAAGTGGATGGGGAGGGAGGGAGGAAGATATAAGCAAAACAAAGATTCTGTTAATTTCTGGAAGACATAAGACTTCCTAGTGTCTGTCTTTATCTATTGCTGCATAACTAGTTATCCAAACTTAAGTGACTTAAAGAAACAAGTACTTATTATCTCACCTGATTTCTGTGGGTCAGGAATTTGAGAGCTGCTTACATGGGCGACTCTACTCAGAGCATCTCATAAAGTTATAGTCAAGAGTTACCTGGAAATTAACCAGGGCTGGAAGATCTATTTTCCAGAAGGCTCATTTATGTGACTGGCAGGTTAGTTCTACCTGTTGGCAAGAAGCCTCAGTTCTCCAACAGCCTGGAAAAAAAGAAACATAGCTTGACATTGTACTCAAGAGTGACAAAGTTGATAAATAATGAAAACTAAGGGAGGGAGAAGGAAAGCACTATAGTAGAAATAAAAATGTTGTTAAAATGAATATTAATAAAATTATAATAACATCTGGAAGGTGAATGGATAGAAAAAATGCCATAAATCTATACAATGGAATACTATTAACAAATGAAAAGGAATCAATTGTCATATGTTACGTTAAGGATGAACCTCAAAAGCATTATATGAAATGAAAGCAACCAGACAACATCATCATATTGTATGATTTCATATTTATGAAATATTCAGAAAAGGCAAACAGAGTGGTGGCTGCTTGAGGCTGCGTTGGGAAAAGGTATTAACTGTAAATGGTCATGAAGCATCCTGTTGGGGAGGTAAAATGTTCTAAAACTGATTTCTGGTGATGGTTGCATCATTTGGTAAATTTAGCAAAAATTGAATTGTGCATTTAAAATTGATAAATTATAAAAATATGTAAAATGTATCTCAACAAAGTTGTTTAAAATGAATGAATGCAAAAGTAACTGCAAATAATACCCTTATAGTACCATTAGTCATAATAGTGCAGATAAATATAAAATACCAAGTGCTCTGAGAAGAGAGAATTTGAGTGATAGTAGGATTTATGGTACTGTTTAAAACAGAGCTTTAAAAGTACTGTTTATTTTCTTGATTACACATAAAATACACCTTAATTGTGACAATTTTAGAAAATCTAGATGTGTACAATGAAGAACATACAAATTGCCAGTATTCGTCATGCCCAGGATAACCATCATTAATATTAATGTCTATATTTTCAGGTTTTCTTTTCCATTTTTAAAGCAAAATTTAAATGTGCAGAAACTTTTGTAATTTTGATAAAGCTAATTGGAAGCTTTTTTGTGATGTCTTGAGAAAATCATTATGGTATGTGATTTTATGTATGAAAGTGTTAACTAACAATAAGGGTTGAACCTGAACTTTGAAAGGAGTATTGAAGAAATATAAAAATGGCTGGTTTGACAATGTCAAAGCAAATGTAATTGGCAAATATGAGTTGGATCATTGAATTCTACCCCACTGGGACACTGAAATGAACATTCGAGTCTCCAATCCAAGGCAATCATTTCACAGATAGGGAGAACGAGGCCCAGAAGACTTGTGAGTTTTCAAAGCTCTCCCAACAATGGGATCAGAGCAAGAACACGTATCTCCTTACTCTCTGCCCACGTTCATAGCCTTGAACTTGTGGTAGGTCCGGAGTTGTGGGAAAAACGTGAAGACCACTTGATGGCATTTCCTGCTGCTCTTGCACAGCGTGCCCCATTGTGAACTCCTCCAGCATTTGTAGATGCTACTACTTGTGGAGAGTAAATTTAGACCTTTGCAGAGATGGGGTCACTTTCGCTTGTGGTTTATTTTTGTCTTACTGTAGCTTGCCTCTCTCAGTAGACCAGGCTGTCTTCTTTACCTTTCCTCATTGGCCTTGATTTAGAATCAATGGTCAGTAGGATCAGATCTGGGAGAGCTGCTTGTTAATAAAGCTTTAGAAGTCATGCAAATGACATAACTTTTCTTCATGGGTGAGATATCCTGAGATTGCTATTAGAGAAAATAATGATACTTGTCACATATTTCCTCTAAATAAATCTGGCTTTAATAGCAAAAGTCCATGTTTTCTTCACTCCTGTTTATTTTCAGTCACTCAAACTGACACGTGCTGTCAATATCTCCTCACTGTAAGTGTAAGCAGAAGTATTTAAAGAAAGCGGTATTGTTTTATTTTGGGGTTAGCAATTTTCCAGGGCCCACTGGAAGAAGTGCTTAGTTCTAAAGAATCACATGTGTTTGCTTTGTTCTAAATATAGGCTAAACAGAATGCAGTAGAGCCTGAAGACTTCAGACCAAAGCATTTGGAATATTAAAAAAATAAAAAAAAAATAAAAAAAAAAATCAAGGGAAGCAATATCTCCTGGCCAGAGCTAAACAAATAAGCAGGTTTCTGCTAAATGTGGGAAACAAACTGATGGAGATCAGATTTTCTTCTCAAATCTTTTAGTGGCTTTTGGAAATTTTTCCTTTAAGACTGTAAAACCTGTGTCAGCCTCCAATGCTACAGTAACTCATTGCTGTATTGGTAAATGGTAACCAGTGTGTGGTCTTGCTGGACTGTGGGGAAGGGCTGCAATGTAATGGATGTGACTGCCTTAAAAAAGCAGATTATGGATTTTTTCTTTGAACTCTGCCCTTTAGAATATTTGGTTCATGAATCTGGCATAATGCCAAAGAGTTTCTAATGTAAGTCTTTTTGCCTTTGGACTACATTTCCAGGAGAAGGGGAGGGACACATGTAACATGTGGTATTAATATTATCAAGTTCTGTTTTATAGTGTTTCTCAAACTGGAAGCTATAGATCCTTGTGGCCTGTAGACATATTGTCATGGATATGCAAGTACTCTAATATATATATCTCCAATTTAAAGAATAGTATAAGAAAAATTAGCATGAACATACTAAAAAACCTTATACAAAATCAACGTCTGCATTAATTTGTTAGTGCTGCTGTAACAAAGTACCACAAAGTGAGTGGACTGAGCAACTATTTATTGTCTTACAGTTATGGAGGCTAGAAGTCCAAGATGAAGGTGCTGGCAAGGTTGGTGCCATCTAAGAGCTGCAAGGGAAAACTTATTCCATGCCCCTTTCTTGGCTTCAGGTTGTTTGTGGGCAATCTTTGGCATTCCTTTGCTTGTAGATGCCAAGGGCCTCTGCCACCATCTTCACATGGCGTTCTCTTTGGGTGCATGTCTTTCTTTGTGTCTAAATTTCCCCTTGTCATAGGGACATCAACCATATTAGATTAGAGCCCACCCTAATGACCTCATCTTAACTTGATTATCTGCAAAGGTACCTTTCCAAATAAGGTCACATTCATAGTTACTGGCAGTTTGGATTTCAATATCTTCTTGAGGGACACAATTCAACCCAGAACATCTAAAAAGCACTGCCAGTCTGAGTTCATAATTGGGATAAAGGAAAGTAGCACTATTTTAATTGTCCTGTTCTCAAGAGAAAAAGAAGAGATGACTTAATATTCACATAATATATTGGTGCCAAGACAAGACCAAACAGTTCATGTCAAGACACTCCACAGGAAATTTATTTCATAGTGGCGGCAATAAACAACAGTGGTGACGTGTGGTAGAACAGAGATAGTGAGTCCTAAGGAACCTACATCGTAAAAGACATATTTTTGAACTCTCTTAAAGTAGCAATTCATACGCATTTCTACCTAGAATATGACTTATGACTGAGTTTTGAATCCAGGTAACTGGCAGCTAATTTGGCATAATTATATTAGAGGGAGGAGCTTATGTTTTTCTTTCTCTTTTCGAGACAGAGTCTTGCTCTGTCGCCCAGGTTGGAGTGCAGGGGCGTGATCTCGGTTCACTGCAACCTCCACCTCCTGGGTTCAAGTGATTCTCCTCCCTCAGCCTCCCAAGTAGTTGGGACTACAGGTACCTACCACCACTCCTGGCTAATTTTTTGTATTTTTTTTTTAGTAGAGATGGGGTTTCACTGTGTTAGCCAGGATGGTCTCGATCTCCTGACCTTGTGATCTGCCTACCTTGGCCTCCCAAAGTGCTGGGATTACAGGCGTGAGCCACTGTGCCTGGTGTATGTTTTTCTTAAAGCAAAAGTTAAATGCAGAGAAAATAGTTGAATTTCACACTTTAATAATTGTAGTAACAATGATAGCTGTCATTTATTAAAGACCTTCTTTATGTCAAGCATTATATACACTGCTAACCCTCCTCAGCATCCATCCAAGTTATTATAATTCCTTTTTGATAGATGGAAAATTAGATAGGACTGGCATTTTTTTTTTATTTGTCTTATGTTTTCTTTTTTTTTAAATTATACTTTAAGTTCTAGGGAACATGTGCATAACGTGCAGGTTTGTTACATATGTATACTTGTGCCATGTTGGTGTGCTGCACCCATCAACTCGTCAGCACCCATCAATTCATCATTTATATCAGGTATAACTCCCAATGCAGTCCCTCCCCACTCCCCCGTCCCCATGATAGGCCCCGGTGTGTGATGTTCCCCTTCTATCTAAACTCAAGATTTGTATTCTTTCCATTATGTTTTCCCATTTTTCTGACTTTACCTAAAATTCATGCAAATAAGATGAGCATCTCTCAGTGAGCATATCCTAGATCTTGGCTTTGAATATCCAGAGTTCTTTTTCTCTTTTAACCATGTGTCACCTCTCCTAATCAGATAAAATCAAAGGACTCTGAAGTATATAAGGTGATGCTTGGGCCCATGGATCTAGCTGGAAATGTAAAACAGCTAGGTTTACAAATGTCTGGCCAGCAAGGTCTGCAGGTCTTAATAGGCTCTGTTTCCTGAGGGGTAGTCTCATTGAGAATCTCAAGGGAGCAATGGCTTACCCCAAGGAGATTAAGTCATGTTATAATTCATAAATTTAACAAAGTGACAGTATGCATATTGGCACTTCCCACCATAGGAGAGACATCAAGTGCAGTCTCTTATTTCTACCCCTGAAGTTAGTTATTGGGAAATTGTTTTTAGATCTTTAATGGAAAGTTGTGTTTTCTTTGAAAGTTCTCCATTGTGACACTATGGTTCCTTGGACACAGGGGTGAACTTATATAATTAGGGAGGGCCTTGAGATTTATTTAGCTAGAGTTGCCTCCGGGAATACTTAAGATGAGTTTAACAGAAAAGCCAGTGATTTTTAAAGAAGCTATTTTCTTTGAGGATTAGGCACTTACTATTGTTTATTGAACTATCCAGCCCCCTCTTACTTCATTCCAGTCTTGTGCCATATAATATTCCAAGCTTTGAGGCAGGCTAGATATAAATCAGAAATGAAATTGTAGTTAAATGGTATAGCCAGCTTGTTTCCATTTGGAGATAGTCCTTGATTGAAAAATGGGCTTCACGGTGTCATTTCAAAGATTTTGTTTCATTTTTTTTGCTTTGACAAGTAAGTGCAGAGATCAGAAATTGCATATGCCATACAGTGTTTCAGCTGCACCACTCCCAACCTGGCAAGTACACCAAAGCTGTTTTATATTGCTGTTGGGGGTGTCTAGCAACAAGCATCTCAAAGGACATAATTTATTATAACTAAGCAATTGTCTTTTCCTAGCAATGATTCCACAATAGGAAATCTAAGAAGAAGTTTTGATCATGTCAAAAATTGGCTCAAATCAAAAGTATCATACAGGATATCAATAAAATGGAATGTTGAGTTTGCTTTCCTTTCCTTTTTTTCCCTCTCTCTTCCTCCCTTCCTTCCTTCTGGTTTGCTTGTTACTTATTTTAGAATTGAACACAAGTGTTTATGTTATAATAATTTGGTGGTATATTGACTATTTTTTGGTAGAATATTTTGTTGATTTTGAAGTGTCAAAGCCAGGAAAGCAAATATTTCTCGGTTGTGCCTTTTATAAGTTCCTTCTGCTGGTAGGAGTGAGGTATTGTGTAGATGAGATCAAACATACAGTTGACATACATGGTGGAAAACACATTTCAACTGTTTATAGCCTCATGATGTGAAACTCGACTACCTAAACAATGAAAGGAAATTTGACTGGAGTTCTAACATATTAGCATGGCTTGGTGATCCCTACATATTGAAGAGTTTAAGTCAAGACTATGCAAGTTGTTATTACAGGTATTATGCATCCTAGAGTCCAAGTATTTTCCTTCCAGTTTCATTGATATTTCTTTCTACCATAGTATGTTTCCCAAATTTTCATGTAAATAACTCTTTATGACTTCAATTGTGTTTTCTTCTAAATCATCTTTATTATTGTTTTAAATACTGTACAGTATATACCTGTTTTGGCAAATTCAAATGAGTCATAAGTACATAAATTAAAATACTATTTTGGTCCCCTTCCATCATCATTCTTGCACAAACCCAGATAACCATACTAATAGTTTGGTATATGCCCCTTGGAGTATTTCAAAAATTCACCCTCCCTTTTAAAATAAATACATACACACAGTGTTTTTTTAAATGAAAACATCATATTTTCCTATTATATTTTTCCATCAATTTGCCTTTTATACTTTCCATCTTTTGGATTTTATTCCAAATCAACATGTACAGATTTTTTTCTCTCTCTTAACCAATAGTTGAATTATCCAAATTAAAAATATATTTTAATTTTTAATTTATATATTTCTTGTTTTTAGCACAACTCTGTGTGTGTGTGTGTGTGTGTGTGTGTGTGTGTGTGTACCTGTGAGCATGCATTTCTATGTAGTTTATCCTGTCATCTCTTAAGGTAAGAGGGGAGGTTGAAATGTGTTTTCAGTCTTCTATACTGAAGCAAAAAAATTGAATGTCTTTTTAAAAGAAATTTTTAGATGCAGAGCCTATAGGAATGGTAACATGAATTACTCTGGCTTCGCATAAGTATCTTTAAAAAAAATAAATATATACACTTTGATAGTAGGTTGACTGGACTATACAGTCCATGTTTACAAACTAACTTAAATCTTAATTCCAAGTATTCTGGAATATAAGAACCATGGGAAGAGCATTGGTTTAAGCTATTTCAAGAGGCAATTTTCTTTCAGTTTAAGGAAACTGAATTTAAAAATATTTACAAATCTATATCAAGAAATTATGAACGATTCAATAAGCCTTATTGCTGTAATTTTGCCTATGATAATACAGTAGTAAAAAATTAGACATTAATGGCAACAGTAGACTAAATGCCCCACAAGAAGACACTGTTAGGAATATCAAAACTTTACAAATGTTGAAGGACATAAATTATGGTGAAAGTATAACGTAAACCGTTACAGAGAGGTTTATAGTAATATCCTGGAACTAGAAACTTGGAATAATAATATTAATACAAATATATACTAGGATGCCTTTGACAGCATAGAATAATTTTATTTTGTTGTATTCATGTGCATACACTAAGTCTTCACTTAATATCATCAATAGGTTCCTGAAACTGCAACTTTAAGCAAAATGCTCTATAATGAAAGCAATTTTTTCCTCATCAATGTTATATGACAAAACAACATTGAATTAAATGATGTCATTTGAAGACCTGCTGTACGTCGTTTTGCCTAATGTAACAGTTTTCAGGAACCTCTTGATAACATTAAGTGAGGATTTACTGTATATATTTATAGGAACATTTCTGTCATTAAAACAATCCACAATGGAATTGATATTTACTAGTGCTTTAATATCAGATTGAAATAACTTCAAGTCAGTGAATTCTATTTCCACCACTTGAAATCTCCTTTTGGGAAGTGAATAGCAAGTCTATGTCTCTAGAACAGGGGTTCCCAAGTCCCTGGGCTGTGGACTGATACCAGTCTGTGGCCTGTTAGGAACTGGGCCGCACAGCAGGATATGAGCTACAGGTGAGTAAGTGTCACTGCCTGAGCTCCACCTCCTTTCAGATCAGGGGCATTAGATTCTCATAGGAGCCTGAATCCTATTGTGAAATGCACACGCGAGGGATCTAGGTTGCACACCCCATATGACACTCTAACTAATGCCTGATGATCTGAGGTGGAACAGTCTCATCCTGAAACCATCACCCTCCACCCCCATCTGTGAAAAAATTGTCTTCCACAAAACCGGTCCCTGGTGCCAAAAAGTTGGGGACTGCTGCTCTAGAATGTAACTGATTTGCAACTTCGGTTGCATTAGAATCACCCAGGGAGGTTTAAGAACCCAGTGCCCAGGTCACATTCCAGGTCAGTTATATCAGCATCTCTGGGAATGAGATTCAGTCATCAGTAGTTTTAAAAATTATTTCCTAATTTCCTTTAACTTTGGCTCACGTTGGAATCAATATCAATCACATTGATTCCGATGTGAACCCAAGGTAAAGAACCACTGCTTTCTTGTTTCTTGCTACTAGTATATCAGATATTTTTTCAAAATATTATTTGAGAGATAGTTTACTGGAGTAAAAACCATCTTGGAGATAGGCTCAGGTGCAGGTGCAGACCCTGCAGTTGCTACTTGTGAAATGGTTAACTTCATCTTTAGGTGCTTGAGTTTTTCTCATCTGTAAAACAATTTGGTAAACATTTTCTTAGTACCTGCTATAGGCCAAGAATTTCATGATCTAGTTCATAAGGGCATTCCCAGCCCCCTACAAAATAGATGTTACTATTTTGCGTATAACATGCAGCTTCAGCACAGGCAGGATCTTTAAAATGCAAACCTGTAGGCTGCACACCAGACCTACTTCAGAAACTCTGGGAGTACGGCCCAAAAATCTGTTTTTAAGAGGTACTTTAGATGATTCTGTTGTATGCTCGTGTTTAAGAACCCACTACACTACACTGTACCATGATAGTCTCTGCCCTGTAGGGATGTTGTGAGGATTAAAAAGATAATCCGTAGAAAGCATTTAGTGCTGTGTCTAACACACGGTAAGTGATCAATAGCTGTTAGCTAATAATATGTTATTTTAGGTTACCTGAATTAGAACTATATATCCTCTTGCAAAGATACAACCAATTGATGTCTTCTTTAGCTTCATATGTTTTAAGAAATAATAATGATAAAAACATGAATGCCATAGACAACTCACAATCTCCTGCTTTTCTTTTTCAAACTTCAATCATAATTCACTGTGACTTGCTACCCTAGCTATATTTGCAAAGTTGGGAGTAGAACCTTGAACTTTGGTGTTTTTTATTGTTTTGATGACAGTTTGGCAAAAATATTAACCATTTTATAATTCCTGCCAAGCTATATTACTATCTCCCTCTTCCTCCCTAAAAATCGCATGCCACATTACCTTGTGTGAATAGGCATTTGAGATTCTTCACTTAACCTTGACAGTATGTTTGCAGTAACATTCTCTTCAATTCCCTCTCTACCTATAGGGCAAAGTTCAGCTCATCCTCTCTGCTGAAATAACCAACATGGTGCTCATTAATTGGTCATGTGAACACTAAGGATAACCACCCCCTCCCCACTCAAACAGGTAACCCTAATTATTTTCCCTTGGTAAAAGAACACTTTGCTGTGTTACTTTCATTGCAACAGAGACTTGTGCTGAGGGAAATGCCTTTTATGTGGGAACCATTAAAACCGTTAGATGCAGAAATTCCAGCAATTTAGCTTTCAATAACAAAGCTAGCCAAAATGTGTTTGCATGGTTTTGTTCATCAAGAAAAAGAGAAGTTACAGAAAGTCAGTGACTGTGGCTATAGGCTCACATTCTGAGCCATCATTTTCCTAACAAGCTGAGTTAAAAAAAAAAATCCCACAACAAATTTTGTTTTAGGTGTATTCAGACTACTATTCTCAAAGAGCTACTGGAAATCTCAGGGATTAGAGAAAAAAGAGGAGGGCCGGGCGCGGTGGCTCAAGCCTGTAATCCCAGCACTTTGGGAGGCCGAGACGGGCGGATCACGAGGTCAGGAGATCGAGACCATCCTGGC
>NW_016803344.1:2071157-2074652 GCF_001698545.2 Rhinopithecus bieti | reverse complement strand
AAAAAAAAAAAAAAAAAGAAAAAAGAGGAGAAGTGGACCAGAAAGATCAAACCATCTCCTGGGTGGTCACTGAATTATTGTGTTACCTTCTGCTGATAATAGATTTTCTACTGTCTTTATGATACATAGTTTCTCTATCTTTGAAGTTAAAGGTTAATTTTAATTGGTATTGCACCTATCTATGATAAACTATTTGGTAAAGTATGTTCAAGAATGCTCACTATTCTCCAGAGGGAGAGAAAATGTTTGTAGTTGTTTTCCATTGTTATTTGTCCAAGAGACACGGGCTGTGATGTCTATGTGGCTGATGTCTTTGCAATGTAATTAAATGTTATTGCCATGACTATAATGTCTATGTGGCTGAGTTAGGCAGAGTGGATGAAAATGGAGCATTTAGACCCCTCCATAGAGATAAGAAAGGTGCAGAAAAGTGAGCTTGGCAGAAAAGAAGGTATCCAGACAGTCAAAGCATTGCATTTTGGCCAGGTTCTGCAGGACCTGATATGGAGATTCTGTTGTAAGTGATTTAATGACGAAAAATCTCTCAGGAGAAATCTGTAAAAAAAAAGTATAGAAAGCAGGAGAGGTAGCCAAGCAAAGATGTGGATTCAGCTAATGTCTAGTTTGAGCCAATGGAAAACTCCAGAACATTAATGGCATCTCACAGATTTCCTGCTTTGGGGCAAAAGGCCTGAGCATTTGTTACCTTATATGAGTCAATTATTGGCTGCAGGATATCCCCAGGGGTGGGGATCATAGCCTCCCAAGCATCCTCTAAAAGTTTTTCTCCTGGCCAAGGGCAATTCTCTAAAATGGGACCATCTGCTACTTATAGCATACACCACTCACAGAGCTGGGGTAAAGGGGATCTGGGTGGGCCACCAACAGTGTCTACTACCCGTGGTGTCTGGGGTATGCTGTTGGTACACAGCATTGGCTTCTAAAGGGCAAGTGGAGTCCAACAGGTCTATAACATAGGAAGTATCCCTGAAGAAGGCAAGACCACAGAAGTAAAAGTATCAACTTGGAGCAATGCTCAGGAGCCTTGGTAAGAGACCAGTGAGGTCAAATACAAAATGGCTATGTGAGTTGTTGGAACAGGAGCTCAGAATAGGAGATGAATCTTTTTCAGTAGATTCTGGAAAGCAGGACATGACAATATTCTGATAATATTCTTATTATCAGAATATTGCTCTGGATGTCCAGCTATGGGGAGAGAATTAAAGGATATATCACGGAGATAATTCCGAATTATCCTCCAGGGTGGATGACTTGATTCTGAGCTCCACTGGGTGGAGATACTGAATTTACTTGCTACCTCCTATCTTTAATGTCATCTGAGAACTGATGCTTTTTGGGTGGATATCAGTGGTCCAACTAGTGATGAATTGAGTAGAACATGAGAATAAGGGAATTAAGCAGGAGTCCATGGGTTATATGTACAATCAAAAGGCAACATATTCTAATTCATTATGTATCTATTAGATAAATGTTTTCTTTGGTTTATTTTCTAGGATCACTTTCTATTTTATCGATGCCCAGAAATGCTTTCTTTTGTGCCTAGCCCAAGATCTATAAGTTTGCCAATTCATTGGTATGTTTCCAAGCATACAAATTTTTAGTAATGTCACTGGTGACCCAACTAATGGTCTTTACTTTTCTTTTTTCCTAGTATGTTCATTATTGTAAACTCGTACAGTCTTTATAACCCCTTATTCTCCCTAGGGAGTTTTAAAAATTCAGGGTATCACTAATATTACAACCTTTACATCTCAATAAAATTTCCTCTAACTACAGGTATTTGTGGAAAATGTCATATATATAAGAGATTAAGAACATCTTTCACGACAAAGGGAAAATAATAGTCAACTGTATATACAAGCATTTAGATTATACTCTGTTGTAATAAGTTCTCTTAGTCTGTTTTCTGCTGCTATAACAATACCACATGCTGGGTAATTTATAAAGAAAAGCAGTTTATTTGGCTCATGGTTCTGGAGGCCGGGAAGTCTAAGATTGAGGGGGTCCCACTGGGTGAGGACCTTCTTGCTATGTCATAACATGGCAGAGGGTGTGATGTGATGAGAGATGGTGAGAGAGATGACAAGGGAAAGAGGTAAAGGGGGCAAACTCCTGTGAGGATTAACTGACTCCTTTGACCATGGCATTAATTAACTCATGAGGGCAGGGCCTTCATCACCTGATCACCTCTTAAGGGTCTCACCTCTCAGTGCTGTTATGTGGCAATTAAGTTTCAGTGTGAATTTTGGAGAGGACATTCCAACCATAGAAGGACTCTCTTCCATTAAAATTCAGTCTTACTCTGGAATTGTCATCCAGGAAAGATTTGACAATGTCAACTGCTAGTGGTTAATTGCACCAGTCTCTCAGCCAATGTGTAGGTTCAGATCCCAACTCCACCATTTATTAGTTGTATGACCGCTGTGTTTCAACTTCTTTCCTGTGTAAAATGGTAACAATAGTACTTTCCTTCTAGTGTTAACATGCAGCTTATAGGGACTCATAACCTTAATAAAGATGGAGTACCTCAATTCTTAAGTTTGGTAATAATGTTTACTACAAATATTAGGCAGAGTTTCAGTCACTGGTTAGTTCTGAGTGGGGGATTAGGTATAATTGTCTTTTTCTCAGGCGATATTTAAATTTTTTTTTTAACTAAGTTCTGGGATACATGTGCAGAATGTGCAGGCTTGTTACATAGGTATACATGTGCCATGGTGGTTTACTGCACCTATCAACCCGTCATCTAGGTTTTAAGCCCCATGTGCATTAGGTATTTGTCCTAATGCTGTCCCTCCCCTTGCCCCCCACCCTCCAACAGGCTCCAGTGTGTGATGTTCCCCTCCCTGTGTCCATGTGTTCTCATTGTTCACCTCCCACTTATGAGTGAGAATATGTGGTGTTTGGTTTCTCTTCCTATGTTAGTTTGCTGAGAATGATGGCTTCCAGTTTTATCTATGTCCCTGCAAAGGACATGAACTCATTTTTTTTTTTTTTTTTTTTTTATTATTATACTTTAAGTTCTAGGGTACATGTGCATAACGTGCAGGTTTGTTACATATGTATACTTGTGCCATGTTGGTGTGCTGCACCCATCAATTCGTCAGCACCCATCAATTCGTCATTTATATCAGGTATAACTCCCCAATGCAATCCCTCCCCCCTCCCCCCACCAAGATAGGCCCCGATGTGTGATGTTCCCCTTCCCGAGTCCAAGTGATGTCATTGTTCAGTTCCCACCTATGAGTGAGAACATGCGGTGTTTGGTTTTCTCTTCTTGTGATAGTTTGCTAAGAATGATGGTTTCCAGCTGCATCCATGTCCCTACAAAGGACGCAAACTCATCCTTTTTTATGGCTGCATAGTATTCCATGGTGTATATGTGCCACATTTTCTTAATCCAGTCTGTCACAGATGGACATTTGGGTTGATTCCAAGTCTTTGCTATTGTGAATAGTGCCGCAATAAACATAC
>NW_016803344.1:2051100-2068029 GCF_001698545.2 Rhinopithecus bieti | reverse complement strand
TGTTGGGAGATCCACTGCTCTCTTCAAAGCTGTCAGACAGAGTCGTTCGCGTCTGCACAAGCCTCTGCTGCTTCCCCTGTTGTTGTTTATCTGTGCCCTGTCCCCAGATTTGGAGTCTACAGAGACAGGCAGGTTTCCTTGAGCTGCTGTGAGCTCCATCCAGTTCGAGCTTCCCAGCAGCTCTGTTTACCTACTTAAGCCTCAGCAATGGCGGGCGCCCCTCCCCCAGCCTCGCTGCTGCCTTGCGGTTAGATCGCAGACTGCTGTGCTAGCAATGAGGGAGGCTCTGTGGCCGTGGGACCCTCCCGGCCAGGTGTGGGTATAATCTCCTGGTGTGCCCGTTTGCTTAAAGTGCACTATTGGGGTGGGAGTTACCTGATTTTCCAGGTGTTGTGTGTCTCAGTTCCCCTGGCTAGGAAAAGGGATTCCCTTCCCCCTTGCGCTTCCCAGGTGAGACAATGCCTCGCCCTGCTTCAGCTCTGGCTGGTCGGGCTGCAGCAGCTGACCAGCACCAATTGTCCGGCACTCCCCAGTGAGATGACCCCAATACCTCAGTTGAAAATGCAGAAATCACCGGTCTTCTGTGTCGCTCGCGCTGGGAGTTGGAGACTGAAGCTGTTCCTATTCGGCTATCTTGCTCCGCCCCCCGAACTCATTCTTTTTTTATGGCTACATAGTAGTATTCCATGGTTATACGTGTCATATTTTTTTACTCCAGTCTATCATTGATGGGCATTTGAATTGGTTCCAAGTCTTGGCTATTGTGAATAGTGCTTCAATAAACATGTATGTGTATGTGTCTTTATAGTAGAATGATTTATAATCCTTTGGGTATATCCCCCAGTAATGGGTTTGCTGGGTCAAATCGTATTTCTGGTTCTAGATCCTTGAGTAATTGCCACACTGTCTTCCACAATGGTTGAACTAATTTACACTCCCGCCAAGAGTGTAAAAGCATTCCTATTTCTCCACATTCTCGCCAGTATCTGTTGTTTCCTGGGGCTAGGTATAATTTGCTTATCAGCAATTGTGAAGAAACTTCTGAAAGACATGTGCCTGTCTCGTTAAGACACATGGACTATCCCATGTTGTTTGGGAGAAAATTGTTGAAAGTTAGTAGTAGCAATGTTTTCACGCGTATCATTCTCAGGGTAAAGGGAGGAGTTATTAAAAATCTACTCAATTCTGAAATAAGGCTCATTCTAGGTGTAATGTGTATGATTTGATGGATGTGGAAACCCAAAAACTGGCTTCCATGAAAACTTAAATTAGAAGAAATGAACTTCATTTCGTACATGGTTTTCTTCCACCATTACTCATAAAAGAGAATTTCAAGGTTGGATGATTTCTTCTATCTGTTCACCTCCTATCCATAATATTCCCATCAGGTGGTTAGATGCCTGTGTCTTGACTACCTGCAGCAATAAGGAACTTCAAATAATTTAGACAGTCTGGGGATGATTTAATAGCTAAAGAGGTTTTTATTTTGAACCTAGATCTGTCTTGTCATGTCTTCCATAATTATTATAGTTATTTCCTTTGTAGCCAGTTGAAACAAGTCTAATCTCTCTCACTCCTATGACAACCCTGTAAGTATTTGAAGATAGCTTTGTTCCAAGACCTCTTTGCATTTGACTGAAATCACGAGGTTCCTCATGTTCTTCATTACTCTTATGGTGACTGTATGATGGATATGCTTCTGTTTCTTTAAATCTTGAGACAGGGTCTTACTCCGTTGCCCAGGCTGGAGGAGTGCAGGGGTACAATCATGGCTCACTGCTGCCTGTATCTCCCAGGCTCAAGTGATCCTCTCACCTCAGACTGCTGAATAGCTGGGACTACAGGCACATACCACCATGCCTAGCTAATTGTTTTATTTTTTGCAGAGCTCGGGGAATCCCTATGTTGACCAGGCTGATCTTGAACTCCTGAGCTCAAGTGATCCTCCTGCTTCAGCCTCCCAAAGTACTGGGATTACAGGCATGAGTCACAGTGCCTGGAATGTTTCTTTTAAAAGAACTAAACTTCATACTCCATGTACGAGCAACACGGAATGGGACAGGGCTCAAGTGGATGTGACAACCCTCTCTGTTTTGGACATATTACTTTCAGTGCAGTCCAAGATTCAAAGACTTTGGCAGCCACAAATTGACTGACTCATTATGAGTTTATAGAAGTCTATGATCTTTCAGTCTTTGTCACCTATGCTACTGTTAACATGTGTGTCATAAACTTGTTTTTTGGGACCAGTTTCAGGACTAACATTGTTAATACGAAATTTTATCTTCTTAGATTTGACCCAATATTCTACCTTATTGATGACTTTTTTCCTTCTAACCAATCTATTTTATACTAATATTAGTTGGACAGTAATAATTGTGTCATGGATCAGTATGAGTTATCAGTACTCGTTATCATAAGCTAGTACATGGATCAGACTTGTTATCACTAGTCTTGGCTACAGAAGAGCCAAGACTAACATTACATTGCCAATCACTTGGTATGTCATCTACTAATTTGGAAACCATGCTGCTTTATAAGCATTATACATAGTGTCTTTGTGATATACTTCACTGCAGTGTTTCCATTTGAAACCAATATGGAAGTCACAATTTTTCAAAATAAGTATAAGAAAAAATTTAGACAATATTCCAAGGATATGCTTGATATGTTGTATGGAGAGTTCAGACAACATGTGACCTACAAGCCTAGAAGTGGGTGGTCTTTTAACTCATCACAGAAGTGGTGGAATGTGAGCCAGATAGGTCTCGAAGGTTAACTAGAGTTGGGTTAGAGGGAAGACGTGCATGTGTCTGAGAGTTAAAAAGTTCAGGTTGATGAGGCAGAAATAGCAGGGTAACATCAGATGATGGTACGTAGATGACCCTCCAGGGACAAAGCTTGTGTAGAGGAGTGTGTGGATGGTGAGTTCAGAAAGGTGGATCAGTGTGCCTGTAGAATGCTAATATTAGAGTCAGAGTTCTTAAAAGGAGCAGCTCTTCTCTGGTCAAGCAGTTCTCTAGTGCTTATAAGTGAAGAGGCTGAAGTCTCCCGACTACTAGCTGTTTTCAGACTTGCCTTCATTGGTTTCAATGACGCTAAGTATCCATCACAAAGATGAATTTTGCAAGCGGTCATGACTAGTAGGATACTGAAAGGAAAATACCTGATTTTCTCTTGTATTAAGATGCTTTTAGGATTTCTTTAGGGAGGCATGCTCATCTCATTCAATATGGTTTATTCTGGGTTCATTCCAACACAGCCCACCTAGTTATTGGCCATTCTCTGGGAATACTTTGAAGTTCGTGTGCTTTAATACTCTTAAAACCTATATTTAAACATATGGTTTATTTTGAGACATGAACTTGACATTCACTTTCTTGTCCTGTCTTTTGTGGCCTGTGTAGCAAAAACATCTGCTCTGACAATGGAAGAAATCATAAAGTAGTAACTCCTCATTAAAGTACCAATGCAACAATGTAATCCTCTTGGGAGAATGGCTGACTTGCCATGATCTGTGAGTTTCTCTGGCTATTGTTTCCTAGCTCCTTCACAGTAGATTATCAGCCAAAAGCAATTTCTTTTGGACTTATATTTTACTAATGATATATTTAATAAGGGAAAGGGAGAAAAACATAGGGCATCAATAATCACAAATATATACATCTGGTAGAGAACTGAAAGGAAAACAGATCACAGCTGGCTTTGACAGTTAATGTTATTAAAATGTTCAGGGTGGAATGTCTATTTTAAATAAGAAACACTTGAAAGAAATAGTCAAGATTAGCAGGAACTTAAATTGAAACCACGTTGGTTTGTAGGTAATCGAATGCTAGAGACAAACACTGCCTTTAATATAAAAGCATTCCTCCCCTTCCCATGCCCCCCAAATTATCCATGTGGCCCTGTTCTTGCCACTGGAATTTGATTGGGTTTGGCTTTTCCAGGAAACCAGGAGGTAAGAAGAATCTATTTCATCTCCTGTTAAATGTCTTATTCCCCCTGCCCAAGCCTTTGGGTAACTCAGTTTATTAAAATGTTCTGGAGTTCATGTCTGTTAACTCAGTGCTACACCACCCATATGCCTGCCTTTTGGTCTGTGCTGCAGTCTAACATCTGATTTGCTGAAGTCCAGCAGTAAGAGTCAGTATGCAATGGGAGACCTTGCTAAGAACCCAGAATGGTGGGTATCAGTTCATTGTTTGGCCCACAGATTGTTAACTGAAGCTCAGATGCTTGCTCCCATCTGGCAGTTGGTGTTTCTTGTATTAACACAGCTATAACTTACTCACTGAAACAAAGTTGCTGGATCTAATTCTCCTAAGGTACCCGAGAGCCTCCATGCCACTTACAAATAGAAATCCTGTGCATCATTTTAAGAGAGCTTTGACTTACAGCTCTTCTGTTCATTGACTTACAGTTCTTCTATTCATTGACTTACAGCTCTTCTATTCTCTGTTTCACATGTGATTTTGTTAGTCAACTCAGCAAAAAAAGAAAAAAATATCCTAGGAAACTTCCAGCAAGTAAGACTTGAGTATTTATAGGAAGAATCCATTCAGCATTACCACCATCAGAAATTCCAGGGAGCTGTTAGGGGAAGATAGATATGAAAGAAGTGAAAGTCTACTAAAGGGCTCTTAAGAGGAGAACAATGAAAATGCCTTGGTCAATGTTAATCCTGCCAGAAAAAGACGTAGTATCCACAGAACTGTTACTCCTGAGAACAAAAATTCTTATTTGCATTTCTTTTGCATGTTGCCTAGTGTTCAGGACATAGCGTCTTGTTTTTCTTCCTATGGTTCTATCCACTTGTAATACTTCTCAGCAAGTACCTAGTCTATTGCCAATATCGGTTTCATCAAAGAAGTAAATGTAATTGAGTTCAGGTCTTTATTATCTGCCATCCTCAGGTTATTTCAATAGCCTTCTAACAGGATTTTCCTTTCAATAGCATACACGAGTCTGTCAGAATAGTCTTCAAATGTTTTCCTTTTGTTTCACTCATTCTCAAACTGTTGGCATTGCCAAATTGCCCACAGGATAATTTCAAAACTCCTTAGTCTTACAACATTTAAGACCATCCAAATACCAGTCCAGCCAATCCTCTCACCTTATCTCCTACAAAGTTCCCCAATCAAATAGTCATTTCTGGCCAAAGTTACTCTTGGTCTTTCTGAACGTGAATTAGCCAACAGCAGTATATTGACCAGTGTCATCCCACTACCTGTTCTGTCCTACTTCTGCCAGCATTCTCTGCCCAAGGATCTCCTCCTACCTTTTTTTTTTTTTTCTTTGATACAGGGTCTCACTCTGTCACCCAGGCTGGAGTGCAGTGGTGCAGTCTTGGCTCACTGCAACCTCCATCTCCTGAGCTCAAGTGGTCCTCCTGCCTCAGCCTCCCAAGTATCTGGGACTACAGGTGTGTGCCACAACGCCTGGCCTCCTCCTGACCCTTTAGAACCTATCTGGAGCTTGACATTCTTCATGAGGCCTTTTCTGGCGTGTCCAGTTAGAACCGATGTAGAACTTTTTGGGGGAGAGGGCAAGGGGGGCAGGTGTGGGGACAGCCTGCTAGCAGTAGCCCCAGGTGAGAAAACTCCAGTGTCAAGCCAATCCTATTTTCTTACCTTTTAGTACCTTGCCGGACTCAAATTGTTGGGTTGGAGAGTCACCATTTGTCACCTCTGATGTTTCTCTGGATCCACTTGAATGCCCTAAGATTATTAGCTGAGCCTGCTCTGTGATTGGTTTCCTGCTCACCCGTGTGCCCTGGATGTTTTTCTCTTTGCACATCCTTTGGTCAAGCCAATCATGACATGATTCAGCCAAACCTTCCCCACTTTCAGGAAACACAGTAGAAGAGTGTATTTTCCTTCTCTGCTTACTGAACACTCATACCTGTGGCAGAAACTAGCTCTAAGATGTCAGGATTAAAACCAAGCCCTGAGTAGTAGGTAATACACACCACTCTTACCTACCTGGCTATGAATGCTCCCATCGATTAAACTTTGCTGGGGATCCTTGTTCAGTTGACTGTTTACACCAGTGCTTCTCAAAGAGTGGTCCCCAGAAGAGGAGCATTGGTTTCACCTGGGACTTGTTACTAATGCAAATTCCCACTGCAGATGTACAGAATCAGAAATTCTGAAGGTGGGGCACAGCAAGCATCCTTTAATAAGCCCCACAGGTGATTCTGATGGCAACTAAATTTGGAAAATAATGGATTACATGAAGGCCAGCAGTCTCCATATTAATTCCTAATTAACTTACTGTTAAGTAGAGTAGGCAGCACTTTATATACCTGAACAGAGCTTCCTACCTGAGCAATGGGAGAACATTTTGTATAATATTCCATGGACATTTGGTAACCTCACAATGAAGGTAACAATCTAAATGTTTAAAATTAGCAATGAGAAAGAGCCTTATTTCCAATACATCACCGTATTCTAGTAAGAGTGTAGCAAGAATGCTAGATATAAAAGAAAAATCAATTAAAATAAAAAAGAAATTAGACAATACCTTTAAAATCTGAAGTAACTAGGACAAGATCTAACAAAAGATGTGAAAGATCTGGGTGAATAAAGTTACAAAAATTAATTCACAGACATTAAAGACTAAATAAAGGTATATACTACATTCACAAATTGGATGACAAAATAGGTAAATGCATAAATTCTTCCAAATTAATCTAAAAATTAATTGCAGTTCAATATAGAAAGCCCTAAAGATCCCCCCCCCCCGCCACACACAAAACTGTCAGGACTAATAAACAAATTCAGTAGCGTGCACACTGCAAAATCAATGTACAAAAATCAGTATCATTTCTATATGCTAATAGTGAGCTATCTGAAAGATAAATCAAGAAAATAATTCCACTTACATTAGCTACAAAAATTAAGATATCTAGGAATAAATTGAGCTAAGGAGGTGAAAGATCTCTATACTGAGAACTATAAAATATTGATGAAAGAAACTGAAGAGAATAAAAATAAATGGAAAGACATCCAATTTTCATGGATTGAACGAATTAGTATTGTCAAAATTCCCACATTACCCAAAGTGATCTACAGATTCAATGTAATCCCTATCAAAATAAAAACGACATTCTTCACAGAAATAGAATACACAATCCTAAAATTCATATGGAACCACAAAAGACCCCTGATAGCTAAAGAAATCCCAAACAGAAAGAATAAAGCTGGAGGCATCACACTACCTGACTTCAAAATCTACTACAAAGCGATAATAATCTGAACAGCCTGGTATTGGTATAACAGCAGAAACATATTCCAATGGAACAGAATAGAAAGACCAGAAATAAATTCATGTATCTACAATAAGTTGATGTATGACAAAGGCACCAAGTATGCACATTGGAGAAAAGATGATCTCTTCCATCAATGGTGCTGGGATAATTGGATATCCATAGACAGAAGAATGAGACTAAATCCTTACCTCTCACCATATTAAAAAATGAACTCAAAATGGATTAAAGACTTAAATGTAAAACTAAAAACTAGGATACTACTAGAAGAAATCAGGAAAACACTTTATAACATTTAACTGGGCAATTATTTTAAAGTAAGACCTTAAAAGTACAGTTGACAAGGCAAAATAGACAAATGAGATTACATTAAACTAAAACGTTTTGCACAGCAAAGAAAACTATTAACAGAATGAAAAGACCATCTATGGAATGGGAGAAAAATTTGCAAATTATAAATTATACATCTGAAAAGTGGTTAATATCCAGGATATATAAGGAACTTAAGTCAAAAGCAAAACAACGACAACAACAAAAGCCCCACAAAAAATGCAGAAAAACAAACACAAACTAAAACAAAACAAAAAGCAAGCAGAAACCAAATAACCAGATTAAAAATGGGCAAAAAACTTTAATAGATATTTTTCAAAAGAAGACATATAAGTTGCCAATAGATATATAAAAAAAATGCTCAAAATTATTTATCAGAGAAGTACAAATGAAAACCACAGTGAGTTAGAATGGATAAGCCTCACTCCAGCTAGAATGGATATTATCAACAAGACCAAAACAAACAAACAAACAAAAAACCCAAGTGTTGTCAAGGATGTGAAGAAAAGAAAACACACACTGCTGGTGGGATTGTAAACTAATACAGCCACTGTGGAAAACAGTGTGGAGTTTCCTCAAAAAATTAAAAGTAGATCCACTAACTTTAATACTCCACTGACAGCACTAGGCAGCCCATCTAGACAGAAAGTTAACAAAGAAACAATGGACTTAAACTATACCCCAGAACAAATGGATTTAACAGACATTTACAGAACATTCTACTCAACAACTGCAGAATATACATTCATTCATAAGCACATAGAACATTCTTCAAGATAGTCCATGTGATAGGCCACAAAACAGGCCTCAATAAATTTAGAAAACTGAAATTATATCGAGTACTTTCTCAGACCACAGTGGAAGAAAACTGGAAATCAACTCTCCAAAAGGAACCCTCAAAACCATGCAAATACATGGAAGTTAAATAACCTGCTCCTGAATGATTGTTGGGTCAGCAATGAAATCAAGTAGGAATTTTAAAAAATCTTTGAACTGAACTATAATATTGACACAACCTATCAAAACCTCTGGGATACAGCAAAGGTGGTGCTAAGAGGAAAGTTCATAGCATTAAATGCCTACATCAAAAAGTCTGAAAGAGTATAAATAGACAATATATGGTCACACCTCAAGGAACTAGAGAAACAAGAACAATCGAAACCCAAACCCAGCAGAAGAAAAGAAATAGAGATCAGAGCAGAACTAAATGAAATTGGAATAAAATATACAAAAGATAAACGAAACAAAAAGCTGGTTCTTTGAAACGATAAATAAAACTGATAGACTATTAGCGAGATTAACCAAGAAAAGAACCGAATAAGCTAAATTAGAAACAAAACAGGAGGTATTACTACAGGTACCACAGAAATACGGAAGATCATTCAAGGCTACTATTAACACTTTTATGCACATAAACTAGAAAACTTAGAGGAGATGGGCAAAATCCTAGAAATACACAACCCTCCTAAATTAAAACAGGGAGAAATAGAAACTCTGAACCGACCAATAACAGCGAGATTGAAATGGTATTAAAAAATATTGCCAACAAAGAAAAGTCCAGGACCAGATGTATTCACAGCTGAATTTCACAAAACATTGAAAGAAGAGTTGGTACCAATCCTGTTAACACTATTCCACAAGATAGAGAAAGAGAGCATCTTCCCTAATCATTCTATGAAGCCAGTATCACCCTTACACCAAAGTCAGGAAAGGACATAACCCAAAAAGAAAACTACAGACCAGTATCCCTGATGAACACAGACGCAAAAATCCTCAACAAAATTCATATAGAACCAAAAAGCGCCTGCATAGCCAAAGCAAGACTAAGCAAAAAGAACAAATCTGGAGGTATCACATTACCTGACTTCAAACTATACCATAAGGCCATAGTCACCAAAACAACATGGTACTGGTATAAAAATATCACATAGACCAATGGCACAGAATAGACAACCCATAAATAAAGCCAAATACTTAACAGCCAATTGATCTTCGACAAAGCAAACTAAAACATAAAGTGGGGAAAGGACACCCTATTCAACAAATGTGATAATCGGCAAGCCACATGCAGAAGAATGAAACTGGATCTTCATCTCTCACCTTATACAAAAATCAGCTCAGGATGGATCAAAGACTTAAATCTAATACCTGAAATCATAACATTTCTAGAAGGTAACATCAGAAAACCCTTTTAGACATTGGCTTAGGCAAAGACTTTTGACCAAGAACCCAAAAGCAAATGCAACAAAACAAAGATAAATAGATGGGACTTAATTAAACTAAAAGCTTCTGCACAGCAAAAGAAACCATCAGCAGAGTTAACAGACAACCCACAGAGTGGGAGAAAATTTTGCAATCTATACATCTGACAAAGGACTAATATCCAGAATCTACAATGAACTCAAATCAGCAAGAAACAATCCCTTCAAAAGTGGGCTAAGGACATGAACAGAAAATTATCAAAAGAAGATACACAAATGGCCAACAAACATGGACAAATGCTCAAATCACTAATGATCAGGGAAATGCAAATCAAAACCACANGAAACTGGATCTTCATCTCTCACCTTATACAAAAATCAGCTCAGGATGGATCAAAGACTTAAATCTAATACCTGAAATCATAACATTTCTAGAAGGTAACATCAGAAAAACCCTTTTAGACATTGGCTTAGGCAAAGACTTTTTGACCAAGAACCCAAAAGCAAATGCAACAAAAACAAAGATAAATAGATGGGACTTAATTAAACTAAAAAGCTTCTGCACAGCAAAAGAAACCATCAGCAGAGTTAACAGACAACCCACAGAGTGGGAGAAAATTTTTGCAATCTATACATCTGACAAAGGACTAATATCCAGAATCTACAATGAACTCAAATCAGCAAGAAACAATCCCTTCAAAAAGTGGGCTAAGGACATGAACAGAAAATTATCAAAAGAAGATACACAAATGGCCAACAAACATGGACAAATGCTCAAATCACTAATGATCAGGGAAATGCAAATCAAAACCACAATGTGATACCACCTCACTCCTGCAAGAATGACCATAATCAAAAAATCAAAAAAAAAAATATAGGTATTGGAGGGTGAAAATGAAACACTTTTGTACTGCAGGTGGGAATGTACCTAGTACAGCCACTATGGAAAACAGTGCAGAAATTCCTTCAAGAACTAAAAGTAGATCTACTGTTTGAGCCAGCAATCCCACTACTGGGTATCTACCCAGAGGAAAAGAAGTCATTATACAAAAATAATACTTGCACACACATATTTATAGCAGCAGAATTTGAAATTGCAAAAATATGGAGCCAGCCAAAATGCCCATCAATCAATAAGTGGATAAAGAAAATGTGGTATATGTACACCATGGAATACTACTCAGCCATAAAAAAGGAATGAAATAAAGTCATTTGCAATAACCTGGATGGAATTGGAAACCACTATTCTAAGAGAAGTAACTCAGGAATGGAAAAACCAAACATCATATGTTCTCACTTATAAGTGGGAGCTAACCTATAAGGATGCAAACACACAAGAATATTATAGTAGTCTTTGGGGACTCAGAGGAAAGGTTGGGAGGAGGGTGAGGGATGCAAGACTACACATTGGGCACAGCGTGCACTGGTCAGGTCATGGGTGCACACCACTAAAGAACTTATTCGTGTAACCAAACACCACCTGTTCCCCCAAAACCTATTGAAATAAAACAAAATAGAACTACCATATAAACCAGCAACCCCATGACTGGGTATATATATGAAAAGGAAATAAAATCAGTATGTCAAAGAGATATCCTCATTCTCATGTTTATTGTAGTACTATTTACCATAGCCAAGATAAAGAATCAGCCTAAGTATCCAACAACAGATGAAAGGTTAAAGAAAATGTGGTGTATGTACAATAGAATACTCTTCAACCTTATAAAAAGAAGAAAATATTGTCATTTGCAAAAATGTGGATAAACCTGGAAGACATTATGCTAAGTAAAATAAGCCAGACACAAAAGACAAATGCTGCATAATCTCACTCGTGTGGAATCTAAAAATATAAAGATATCACAGAAGCAGAGAGTAGAACAGTGGTTACCAGACACTGGGAGAAGGGGAGAATAGGAAAAAGTTGGTTAATAATTCTGCTGTGCAATATAGAACACCTGAACTGATTCCTCCTACCTTAGGTTCTATATTGCATAGCAGGGTGACTATGGTTAACAGTAAAATGTTGTATATTACAAAATGGCTACAACAGAGACTTTTGTGTATTCTTGCCACAAAGAAATGATAAATGGATGAGGTGATGGATATACTAACCACTCTGATTGGGACATTAAACAACATAGATGTGTATCAAAACATCAGATCATAACCCATAAATATGTATAGTGAGTCCTCATTTAACATTGTCAATAAGGTTTTGAAAATTGAGACTTTAAGCAAAACAAAGCACGGGAAAACAAAACTCATTTTACCATAGACTGATATAAACAAGAATTAAGTCCTCACAGCATATCGTAAGTTGTTTCATTTAAAGTCACATTTTCCAAGAACCTATCAATGATGTTAAATGAAGACTTACTGTGCAATTAAAATGTATTGATTAAAAATTAAATACTTTTTTTTTTAAAAGTAGAAATATGTGATGTGCTCTTCAGGAAAACAGCAAAATATAAAGGCTCATAAAGATACAGAAATTCAGGAAGTGTGGTTTGGTTTAGAGATAAACAAATATATCTGACAGTAAATATATAATGGATAGAAAACACTACAACAGACCCATACTTGTATGGATATTTAAAATGTGGCAGAGGTGGATTATGGATCAGCGGTGAATCAACAAACTTTTCAATAAATTGTGCTAGGGAAACTGGATATTCATATGGGGAAAATAAATAAATTTTCCAATTATTGGAAATATTTTCTCCAATTTGTACCATCCACAAAAAATAAACTCCGGGGGGTGGATTAAATATGCAATATGAAAGACATACAGTAATGTTTTTAGATGATAACATGGAAAATATCTTTATCGCTAGTGGCTTAGGAAGAGATTTTAAAACAAGATAAAATGACACTAATTATATTAGTGTAAGGCTGTATAGTAACAAATAGCCAGATTTTGGTGGCTTTCAGATAAAAAAGTTCATTTCATTTTGTAACAATGGTGTTTGGGTCAATTTTTAATGGGTATAAGCTGAAGGCCATGCTTCTTTCTTTATCAGGTAGCTTTCCAAGGATAACCTGGGTGTGGCTGTTTCAGGCCACCAGGCAAATAAAAACGAGCATCGCAGAGTTCAAACATAATAGAATTTTTCTAAGGGCCAGGCTTGAGAAAGGCTCATATGACTTCTGTTCACATCCCACTGGAGAGAACTTAGGCACACGGTCTTGCCCAATGGTAAGGTGGTCTGGGAAATTGTAGTGTAGCTCTGCTCCCATGAATAACAGAGATTTTGGTGGTCGGTGACCTACTCCGAATTAATCATAAAAAAGAATACGTATGGTTATATTAAAGTAACCAGAAAATAAAGAGAGCAAAAGACTAGCTAGCATGTGAGACAAGTTAAATACATAGTAAAAAGAATATCTCTAGAATATATGAAAACTGAGAAATCAATTTAAAACCAGAAAAACAAATGGAAAAGTGGGCATAAGACTTGAACAAGCACTTCAGAAAAGAAAAAAGTCCACCAAGAAATACTATTGAATGTCACAATGAGTTACTTATTTTTTCTTTCTCTCCCTCTTTCTATCGCTCTATCAATTAGAATAAATGTATATATACTCAAGCTGATATATATAAAACAGTTATATATACTCTCAGATAATATGAAGGACTGTGAAGAGTGGGGCAATGATAACTCTTACACTGCTAGTGGGAGTGGGAATTTGTTATACCCACTTTGGAAAACAGTTTGACATCATCTAATGTAGTCCAAAGTAGGCACACATTATGACCTACCCATTCCCTGGCTAGGTCTGGCTGCTAGGGAAACTTTTGCACATTTACTGCAGGAGATAATATGAATGTTCACAGTAACATTGTATTGTTTTGGCTACCAAAGAAAAACATCCCACTTGTCTATTAATAGTAGAATGGATAAATCAACTTTGACTATTAACACATTGGAATACTATAGAACATAAAAAGGAATAAATTCTAGCTACTTAGAGCAATATAAATAAACCTTTCAAACTAATGAATAAAATAAGTAAATCACAAGAAATACAATATAATTCAGGAGAATAAACCCTACAAAGTTTTCAAAGAAAATAAGTTTAACTGCAGGATTTTTTTTTTTTTTTTTTTTTTTGAGACGAGTCTCGCTCTGTTCCAGGCTGGAGGCAGTGGCACGATCCTTTGTTGGCTCACTGCAAACTCCACCTCCTGGGTTCATGTCATTCTCCTGCCTCAGCCTCCAGAGTAGTTGGGACTGCAGGTGCGCACCACCATGCCCAGCTAATTTTTGTGTTTTTCGTGGGGACAGGGTTTTACCATATTGGCCATGCTGATCTCAAACTCCTGACCTCGTGATCCACCTGCCTTGGCCTCCCAAAGTGCTAGGATTATAGGCATGAGCTACTATGCCCAGCCTAACTCAGGAATTTTATACTTATTTATATCCATTTTGAGTATAAAAAATTGGAAACATAACTTTGAACATGGAAAGAGTTATAATTTCCTTTATTATTATAAGGAACCCTGGCCATCCAAAGAATTTGGAATACAACTCTCCATGATGTACTGGACTAGATGACAGTACTGGACTGTACTCTTAGTTATGCAAACAAAACACCTAGTTCTCTTTCTCTTAATTTTGGGTTACTTGTATGTAAACATTAAAAAGTAGGAATGCGTACCATATTGCTAGTTTTTAGAGTACCACATCTCATCTCAGGATACATTACTTAAATTGGTGCTTTCAACTGAGAATGATGCAATGTTATAATGGTAGGTTCCTTAGAATATGAATGATACATATTTAACAGGTTTAAGATTGTCTGATTGTTGATGTTTAATTTCCCAGTTTTGGTGGTGACAGTCTTTTTTACAGACCTCCTGCAAAAAGACTGGTAATTCTAGTAATTCCTGACAGCTAGAGAATCTTTTAGGGAATTAAATGCCCAAACATTCAGGAGCTGACATAAAAGGATGCCTATTTAAAGTGAAGAAGGGCAGAGCCACCAAGTCCTTTAGTCCTTGTTTGTCTCAAGAAAACCCTTAACTTGGTCCTCATTCCTGTGCATGTGGTTTTTCCCTTGGAAATTATACTGTGCTTGGATGTTTGTTTTTTGGGGTGGTATCTGATTTGTATGCATGGAACAGGAGCAAAGATGCTAGCCTAACTTAGGGGACTTAAGGAATAATGGCCCAGGAAGATCAGTGTGGAATAAATTTTATACTCCAAAATAGCAAAGATCTATCCAGGGAAACCAGGCTTACTCAACATATCCAGGGGATATGAACAAATCTAGAATTAGGAGGTGAAATTCAGAGCTGAGTGGAAACCAAGAGGCCAGGAACAAAGTTGGGAATAAATTGAAGAAGGCCCCAAGTGATGCTGCAAATAGTTTGTGCCTCTATTGAAGAACAGCTATGCAGAACCATGACCTTTGAGCTTGTCATAAAGGTAAAGGCCAGAGAAGACTTCCAGGAAATTGATAATGGTGGGATATAATTATCCTGATGAGAATAGGAGAAAGCTGTTGCAAAAACTGACTCTCAATGATGGTGTCTTGGAATGGAGAGCTGAGAGTCTCGATGGGCAGAAGTGGTTTGACTTCAGCTATAGTTTGAAGCAGGCGATGACAGGATTTACTGATGGGTATGAGAAAGGAGAGTCCAGGAGAATTCCATTAGCTGAGACAGGAAAGATTGAGGGAAGAATATTTGAAGTGTCTGGTGGAAATTACGGGTTTAGTTTTGAATACGTTAAGTTTAGCATGTCTGAAAAACATCTATGTGGAGATGTTTCTTTCAGCAGGAGGCTTAACAAACAACAGCTGTGGTAGCTATTACTTTTCATCACCTTGACATTCAGTGACATAAATCCCTGAAAGTTGGAGCCTGGTAACATGTCTCAGAAGACAGAATCCTTACCCACCAAAAGCTGCTCACATTCAGGTTTCCCTTTCCATATAAACTCTAATATTCATCCTATTTGGTTCCTTTTTTTGGCTTTGCTTATCATCCTGAACTCAAACAAGTGACTAACCAGGAAGCTCAAAGACCTTCTATCGCCACTGCTAATTCTATTGGCCCATTCAGTCATTAAACATGTTTACTAAACACTTATTATAATTGTAAAAAACAGGTGTCAATCACCCATATGGGTGACCTCAATAATACCCCTTATATTGGCACGTCCTCCTTCTCTTTCTTGGTCTCCCAAACTCCTCACTCCCCTTTGGGGATGTAGGTCTCAGGGTCTACTTTTGTAAACAGATAATCTGTGCCGTTCAAGCAACAGTCAACAATGAGCTAGAATGAACTGTCAAAGCCATAATGGACAGTCCTCTTCACCTGGACATGTGGGGATGGTATTAATGGCAGCCACATAGTGTGTGTCCTTGTCAATCAGATTATTGCTTGCTTTGCGTAGAGCCTCCAACTGGCTTCACATTGTACCCAGGGTTAGATCCATGACCTCCTTCCCAACAACTGCCACTCTCTCATCCACTACACTCTAGCAACATGGACCTGCCTTTGCTTTCTGCTCCTTTAATATGCCCCTCACTCCCATCTCAGGGCCTCTAGACTTGCTGTTCCCTCTGCCTGGAATGTTCTTCCCCTACGTCTTTGCATAGCTGACTCACATTTATCAAAGCCAGCTAAAATGTCAGCATTTTAGAGAAATCTTCTCTGATGTCCTTTACTGAAGGCTGTGGCCTTGTTTTTCTTGCCTGCTGCTGTGTTCATTCTCATCCCAGTGCCTAGGTAAGTGTATGTCACCAGATGGCCCTTGTAGCAGGTGCATTTAGTGCTCTGCTCACATCCTCTCAGCACTCACCTCTACCTGCTGGAGGTTACTTTGCTGACACCTGTGACTCTCCTTGGGGCTTTTTGGACTGAAGGTATCCATTAGGCTCAAGAATAGAGCAAGCCAGAAATGCCAAAGAGTTAATGCTGGAGAAGCAACTCTCAAGCATGAGGGTTGTGTATAAATACCCTGGTTTCCTTGCCCCTTGGGTAGAGTAACTCTAAGGAATGTATTCTGCCCTGACTCCAGGAGTTTTCCAGTTAGATTAAGCTCCAGGTGCCCACAGAGGTAATTTGCCTAACAACATAATATTTATTCACTTCCTTGTTTTTTTTTTTTTTTTTTTTTTTTT
>NW_016803344.1:2032094-2050605 GCF_001698545.2 Rhinopithecus bieti | reverse complement strand
TTTTTTTTTTTTTTTTTTTTTTTTTTTTTTGCTACCTCAATTCCCCATTCTGCCCAGTGCTTCTTGGGATTGCATCTCAGTGAATCAACTTGCACTTGGACCCTTTTCTCACATCCCTTTGCTTCTGGGAAATCTAGCCTCAGAAAATCCTCAATAAATGAATAATGTCTAAGTATTTATACTCAAATAGTACTTACTGCCTGGAAGTCACCAGGAGTTTCATTCATTGTGTCATAGTTTTCTCCCCCACATTACACATTCAATCAGTATGCTTTTTAATTCTGGCTTTCACAGGGCAAGCATACAATAACATATTCTGGATATGTTGTTTAAATAACATTCACAGGAAAGACTTACTGTGTGCTTTTTGGTTTGAGGATTTTTGAGTAAGTGGTGGAAGACATTTTTGATGTCATCCCAAGTTCTGTTGAGCAGAAGTGATAAGAATGTCTCTCTATGAAGCTCCGCCAATAGAATGCATCGAGTCAGAACATTTTATAACCTTCCATAAACAAAGCACAAGGTCCTAAGTGAAGGGAAAACAGGAAGCGATATGAGGAGGAATTTGTTTACCATGAATTCAACCGCACTGGAATTTATTTTTATCAAAATGAAACCATGGGTAAGTCAACAAGGCTGGGCAAAGCCCAGAGACTGTGAGGTCCTAGATTCCCAACCAGGACACTATGAACTCAAGGAATTCAAATACATTTTGATTTTTCTAGAAATTGCTCAATGTTTCTCAGATGAGTCTCAGTTTCTTTTACTTTTCTTTTTGAATTTCAAAATATTTTCTTTTTGAAACATAACATATCAAAGAGAGTTTTCAATAACTCAGATTTAAACTTTAAAGCCAGGTTTCTGTAAGGTCACCCAACATTTTATCTGACAATGACCAACACCTGGAGTATAAATGATCCTCATCATTGTGCCTCCTTTTGTTAACCTTGTTAGAGAAGGCAGCAGAGTTCTGAACTAGTCTCTTATTTCCTTAAAGTTTAGACAGGGGACAAAGCCCTCAGTATCTACAGAGGCCAGTGGTCTGTGGAGACCATGGACAACAAGACATTGTGTCTTGGTATCTTGTGGGAAGGAGGGAGAGTGAAGCAAGGTTGCTGACTTTTTAGGAGAACCTAAAACCTGAATTTTCCTATAAAATTTCCCCACTTTGAATGTTTTAAAATCATTGTGTAGGCTGGGCATGGTGGTTCACACCTATAGTCCCAGCACTTTGAGAGGCCAAGGCAGAAGGGTACCTTGAGCCCAAGAGTTCAAGACCAGCCTGGGCAACATAGTGAGATCTCATCTCTACAAAAAATGAACAATTTAGCTGGGCATGGTGGCATGCACCTGTAGTCCCAGCTATTCAGGAAGTTGAGGTGGGAGGATCGCCTTGAGCACAGGAGGTTGAGGCTGCAGTAAGCCAATATCATGCCACTGTGTTCCAGCCTGTGCAACAGAGTAAGACTCGATCTCGAAATAATACAATTAAAATAAAATAAAATCACTGTGTAAAAAAAAGTCTCCACTTTAAAGCTCAATTTTACACTTCCATTTGAAGGACTTGAGGCTACTTTGGCATTATAATAAATGAAAGGGTTCCCCTGTAATGGAAGCACCACCAGAGATCCTGTGCTGAGATTTAGTGCCTTGCTATTTTAAAGAGTGGTCTCTGGCCAGCTGTATCAGTATCAGCTAGGAATTCATTAGTGACACAGACTCTCAGGCCTATGCAGACCCACTGAATCAGACCCGGCTGTCTAACAAGCTCCCCAGAGGATTCAAGTGCACATTAAAATTTGAGAAACATTGGTTGAATTTGCCTCTTCAGGAAAAAAGAAAAAAAATCAGATCTAAATGTAGAAGCTACAATTTATGTCTCACATGGAAAGAAAAAAGGATACTATGGAAGTCATAGACACTTATAATAGTAATAGCTAGCCAAAGATTTAAAAAGTGGCCTATTAATGAGGTGCATATTCTCTGTTTAGATATACAGTTGGCTCTCTATATTCATGGCTTCTGGCATCCATGGATTCAACGAACTACTGACTGAAAATATTTGGAAAATATGCATTTGTACTGAACATGTAGAGACTTTTTTTGGTCATTATTCCCTAAACAATATAGTATGACAATTATTTATATAGCATTTGCATTGTATTATAAGTATCTAGAAATTATTTAAAGTAGGGAGGGTGTGTGTAGGTTATATGCAAATACTGTTGCATTTTATTTAAAGGATTTGAGCATATGCAGATTTTAATGGATCTAGTGGGTCTAGAATCAATGCCCTTACAGGTAGTTTGGAATGACTATAGTCAATTTGTTGAGGCATGCAATTGATTAGGGCAGCCTCTTTCAGTATTTTCAGCCAAAGTATGTATTTCCAGTAATAACAGGATTTTTATATTTGGATTATGCAGTCAATTATGTGTATTAAGAATCTGTTTTGTGCATGCTACTGTTCTGAGCTCTGGGCCCAGGGATGAATAAGGCACAGCTTCTATCTCAAAGCACTTAGTATCTTGATGACAAGACATGCCCAGAGCAGTCACAGAGGCATTAATAGTGGAGGAATGCAGTACTAGGAGGCTAAATTGGCCAAGTGCCCAATAATTGATCTTTGTAATGATCATTCAACACAATATTGCACTTACTTTTTAAAATTTGAATATTTATTTGCTTCATATCTGTCTACAATTCCACACTGAAAGCGTTATGCCTTCAGGGATCAATATTAATTGAATGATTTGCCCATTGCTTACTTCCATATTTACATATAGCTCTCTACACAGGGAGGGGAATGTAGAAGAAAATTATAGGCAACTTTGCATGAAATGGTTGAGTCATATCCTGTTAATGTTTTCTTTCTCTATAAATAATATATGCAAATAAAACTAACTGAATTATTTTACAGAACCCCTGCACGTCTGAGGTTTTACACACCACTCCTCACTTCCTCCAATTCCTCTGTCCCTTAACCCCAGCCCTAGGCAACTTCAAATCTATTTCCTGACCCTAGGGATGTGCCGATTCTAAACACTTAAAATAAATGGAATGATAAAATATGTGGTTCCTTGAGACTGGCTCTTTTCATGTAGCACAATATTTTGGAAGCTCACTAAATTTTGTTTTCATTCTACATTTCTTTGAAATAGAAAAAAAGAAACTTGGGCTAAGGAAGATATTAAAATGTTATAGAAGTACAAGTGACTCCCAAAACTGGAGCTGCATCGTGCTTTTGTTTATAAATGTAGAAACACATGTGTTCCTTCTGTTTCTCTTTCAGCTGTCTTGAACCAAGTTTTTATTGGGTGTTTGGTGGGGCTTATGTGAGAACTGGATGGCCCTAGGAAAAACTGAGAAATGAATGTTTATTTTCCATGCTTCTTCTTTCCAATTTTTATATCCTCCTCTTCTCCTTAGATATCCAGTATTCTAATGGTACATCTTTACCCTACAGTATTACATTCTGAAAATGAATGGCAAAATTTGTTAAACTTATTAAATAATGTTTTAATTCTCATAGCAGGCTTCTATTTTCCCATCTAAAAGAGAGACTAATGGTAAACATTTCAGGAAGACTGGTAAATGGGCAACTTTTTTTGGTTAAGAACAATTTTCTAGACATTTGTTGAGAGCTTGTCAGGTGTTAGGCAAGTGCCGTATCAAAGAGGTTAAGTAACACCCAAGATACACAGCTATTAAGTGGTGAAAGTGGAATTTGAACAGTTCTTCCTGATTACAGAACCTCAGTGCTTAATTATTGTGATATACAGCCTCCTCAATGCTTGTTAGTCACCCTATAAATTCCTCAGCCAACAACCATTCTATCTCGCCCTTCCTAAAGCAAACACAGAATGTATCATTTGATATTTATTCTGTCTTTTGGCACTATTTCTAGAGAGAATGTTATCCATTCTGTAAGTTGTAGTTTCTGTTGGTCATTTAAAAATATGAAAGTCAACATTTTGTTTGTAAATTCCCTTTTCTACTTACTAGAAAACTCTAGATCTGAGTTTTCAAGGTTTAGTAACTTGTATCTGTATTACATAACATGGAGAACATAGTTACTATCACTAGAGAGGGTTCAGTTCTTTTATTTGACAAAAATGTCAGGCTAAAGTGGAATGAGAATTTACTCAACTCAACAAGCATCCACTGACTTTCTAATCAAGAAATGCTAAAGGGAGTTCTTCAACTTGAAATGTAAACAGGAACATGAAGCATGAGAAAGTATAAAACTCATTGCTAATGATAAATATATAGACAAATGTAGAATATTCTATTAGTGTTAACAGTGGTGGGCAAATCACTTTTAGTTCTAGTATACTAATTAAAAGATAAAAGTATTAAAAATAAATATAGTACTGTTAAGAGATACATGATACAAGTAGAATACAAGTAGAAGTAAATTGTGACATCAATAAAGAAGTATAAAGAGGGCATAATGAAAAGTGTAGAGGATGTGATTGAACTTAAGTTGTTATCAGCTTAAAAGAAACTCAACAAGGAAGACAATGGCACGGGAAACCTTTCAGTGTCTCGCTAAGTGGGTGCTAGAAAGGACTTAAGGGATTTTAGCTTGTGCTGGGTGATCTTAGGAAGGGTTTAAGGAAGGAGAACTTTGCTTTTAAGTAAAGGCTGTCAGGAAGCAGTTTTATGATTGGGTAGAGAGATAATTCTATGATTGGATATCTTAATGATCCTATTTAGAAGGCAAAAGAAATTAAATGAGGCTAACACCGTTAATTGGTGAAGAATCAGCAGACATTCGTATTAGCCAGGATGTGTAGTATTTAGTCATTTTGCTGACTTGGACAGTATTTATGCTCTTATCTGTGCTCACATGTGTTTATGGAGTGGTCTTGTTTTTTGTCTTGATCCATCATGGTCACAGAGTGGATTTATCTGATCTTGGTGTTCTGGGAAATTTTGTATGTGTGGTGACAGGACAGAATAATGACATAGCTGGGAACACCAGGCCAGTTCCTCAACACCAAGGCTGGCTGTCAGGGGCTGTTTTTTCTCTTTCTCATCATGCACTCAAGTTTGCAATGTCAAGAGTTGCGGAGAACTGAGTTGTATTTTAGTTCTTTAATTTATTTACTATTAGCTGTTTAACTTGAGAAAACTCACACAGTATCAGAGCTTTAGTTTCCTTATACCCATAAGCTTTAGTTTCCTGATAATATGTTTCCTTAAATGGGAATAATAAAAACCACCTTGATGGCTTATTGAAAGGATAAAAGAAAATGTAGGTAAATCTCCCAGCTCTTCACCTTTCAGAAAATCATTCCAGTTTGATAAATGATTGAGAGAAGATTGTCTCCATTTTTATAGCATTAAAATGTCATTCAATGAAATTGCATATTTATTGAGGACTTCTGACATAGCAATCTGGGTGTCATGTAGCTGTGTGACAGTTACAGTCCCCAAGGTGGCCTTAGTCATGAGAGGGTATCATGGGTTCATACTGTACATTCTTCTCACATGGGAGTCTGAGGCCTACCTACTTTATAGGAAGTGTGCCTCAAAAGTCTCATTTCTCAAATGTCTCCCTTCAGTTCTGTTCTGCCCATCCCCACTACCTAAAGGTATAAATCTATGGGTTGTCGTCTTTGTACTTTTCATGTCGGTTCTGAAATTTGGATGCACATTAGAATCACCTGGAGGGTTTTAAGAACCACTGATGTCTAGATTCCACCCCCAGGGACTGTAACTCACTGATTTTGGCTGAGGGTATTTAGTCATCAACATTTTTAAAGAGTTTTTCAAATCTAACAGGCAGCAGAGTTTGAGAACCATTGCTATAAACAGTGTTTCTCAAACTTTAATGTATTTATGAGTCATTTAGGGAATCTTGTTAAAATGCAGATTTTTGATTAAATTTAAAATGCAAAATAAAAATTCAGGTTCTTACTACATTTAAAAGTTAAAATGCAGGACTGGGAGTCTGTATTTCTGTCCAACTCCCAGATGATGTCAATGCTGCTGGTTCAAGGACCACACTTTGAGTAATAAGGCTAGATACATCTGTTCTCACTTAGCCTTGTAAAACAGTCTATAAAATTTGTAATGGTGTGTCAGGTGGGATCTTTTAATGGCATAAGCTAGAGGGAAGGCGGGAAGAATAGAGTCGTACAGACCTGTACTTCCACTGTCAAAAGAACACATTCAACAGTTGGAATTTGCTATGTGTATGTTGAGGATTTGTTACTATAGGTGATAAGACTGTGTGTCTGTACCTATGAAGATCAAATTCTTATATTCCTGGTTGTAATAAGCCCCCTAAAACAACTTCAGTTTCAAAAGCAGAAAATATAGTGGGGAGGGAGATGGACAAGATAAGTTTTATATTACATCCTATGTTTCACATTTCTACACTTCAACCTAACTATGCTCTAAAAATCCAGAGCTTGACTTCCTATTCCCTGCTGAACTCACCTAACGGGGTTTTAACCAGCAAAAGGATGCCCTCACTACCTGGATAGAGATGCAAAGGAGGTGTCTCCTACTCCTTTTGCAGAGTCTTTGTAAAAGCAGTGTGGGGTAAGAGCTTTGTAATGTTTAGGTGCTATCTGTAAGAAAGGACTTGTTTTACTTTCTGATGGAACTTGGAGGGAAATATAGAGTTGTAGGTGGCTGGATCAATTCTAGGCTTTGCCAGGACCCATTCTTACAAAAAAGCATTGACAGGTGATGAAGAGCCTTAAAGCGCTTACTTGGAGATGCACATGATGATACTAATTGTGCCCAGGTCATCTTAAGGCCGACTGTACCTTCCCCCAGCTTAAAGAATTTATTAGATGCTTCTCTGGGCATGCCTAGGAAAAGCACAGGCCTAGGAAAAGCACAGGCCTTGATTGACCAGGTGAGATGGAGTGGCCTAAGCATGACAGATAATTATGGAAGGAGCTTTAAGGAAAAGAACCTTAGTTGGTGATAAAACAATGATAAATAGAGACTACTAGCTGTAAGACTATCTGTATCTTATGACTGAGAGTTCTAGGAGGACCGGGTAAATTCAGACTTGATGTGGTGACGGGGATTGTGTTTGGTTTGCATAATAGATTCTGGAAATAAAATTATGTGACTTGGTCTTTTTTACTATCTCCTCCTCTTAGTTCCTTTCCAGGAAGAAATAGGTGCAACAGAGATATTAAAGAAGAAACTGTGCTACAGAGAAGGTGGAAACTAAGACATAAGTGGAGATTAGAATTTGGCTGTTTGGCCCCAGGGCTTTTCTCACTAGACTATGATGTAGTATTTCAAGACAGTGTGAGTAATGGGCAATGAACATGGCAGACTTATGTTGTGCAAGGAGTAACATTTGAGAAGCTTAGGTTCCAGCTGGGCATGGCTTTATGGCCTGCTAATTTCCCCTAGCTAAAAGCACAGCAATTTGTAATAGTTGAATCAGCCCTCTAATCTGAGTCAACCATCAGTTGCTTTCTTTGTATATCTGCTCCCTAGAATCACAAATGCTAGCTTTCATATGGATTTCAAGCTGGGTGAAATGACTTTTTTTGCTTGTAAAGAAGAAATGACGATGGAGGTCTCATCAGGAAGTGACACAGAAGACTAGGACAGGTGAGTGAGCACCACTGGCAGAGTTAATTCTGGCTGCCATGCAACTCCGTAGTAAGTGTCAGCAGCAAAGCTGAAGTCAAACATTGTTTACTCCTCTCCTGAGGCTCTGCAAATCAGTAAAGATACCCAAATGCACATTCCCTGCATGGTCATCAGAAACAAATATTTTGTATTGACAAGGCTTAGCAGATCTTAGCCGTTGACTGAAGTGTAATTTAGATGGATAAGTGATTCTGCTGAAGAGTGCTACTAGTCTTCTCTAAGCAGTAGTGCAAGACTGCAGGGTCTAGGAAAGGGCTAGATCCATGCAAAGAAGGAAACACCTGAAGGCTTGTGATGCAAAAAAGTAATTACTATGCTTAAGAGGGAGTATCACCCCACTTATTTACTGTCAGGGTAATTGAAATTTCATGTTTGGCATTTCCCAAGATTTCCCATCGCAGAATCAATCTACCAAAAGCTTTCATGTATACCACAACATTTAATCAGTCAGTATCAGCTCAGTACCTAATATACACTCAATGGTTCAGTCAGACAGACTATATGGACACATAATGAAATTGCTATGAAAATGAAAATTAAAACTTCAGCCCTTTAAAAAATGATACAAAGTTCTTTTTTCAGGACCCAAAATAAAATAAAACCAAAGAAAATAAAATGCTCTAAGGAGTTAAAATGGAATTGCAAGGCCTAATTCAATAATCATTAATCCTAGTGAGTTTTAGGCATCTTTAGAATCAGAACATGGTTTTCAAAAGAAATGTTAGAAGAAAGGCTAATATTTGAAAAGTGAGATGATTGAAGTAGCCCTGGCAGAGGCAGGGACGGGACTATATCCTCGCATCTTTTCCCCTTCATCTTCACCTTCTTCTCCTACGTACTCTGTTTCCTTTTGCACATATAGTTCAGCACCATATGGACCTCTTGATTCTACGTATGACTTGCAAAGCAGTTTGGGAATGTCTGTTTTGGCTCGATTCTTCCATTTAACAAATTGGTAAACTGAAACACAGACTTTGTTTAAAATGACAGGACAAGTTAACAATAGAACCAAGAACAGAGCTCAGGTCTTTAACTCTCAGCCCTGAGAGTCCATGCCCCATGCCAGATGACTTCCCCTGAAAAAATAGACCAAGGAATAAGAAGCTAGCTATATTGCTGGCTAGGTGTGGTGGCTCACGCCTGTAATCCCAGCACTTTGGGAGGCCAAGGTGGGTAGATCACCTGAGGTCAGGAGTTCAAGACTGTCCTGGCCAACGTGGTGAAATCCCGTCTCTGCTAAAAATACAAAAATTAGCCAGGCTTAGTGGCGAGTGCCTGTAATCCCAGTTACTTGGGAGGCTGAGGCAGGAGAATCACTTGAACCCAGGAGACGGAGGTCCTTGGCAGTGAGCCAAGATTATACCACTGCACTCCAACCTGAGCAACAAGAGCAAAACTGTCTCAAAAAAAAAAAAAAAAAAAAAAAAAAAAAAAAACTAAAAAAAAAAAAAAAAAAAAAAAAAAAAAAAAAAGAAAAAAGAAAAGAAAAAAAGAAAAGAAAAGAAAAAATAAATAACTCTTAAAGACTCACCAAATCCTTAAGTTCACTTTGTGTATGGATCCACATTGATATCGCCTTGTTAGATGTCTATTTGATTCAATGACTGCTCTTGATCATGTACCTAATAGTTCTCACTCTGAATTGATAGAGTATATGCTTGTTCTTTGATGTTGTGATTTAACATTTTCTTTCTCTGTCGTCTGACTGTCCAAAGTCTCCATTTTAGATGGTAACTCTTGGATAGTTGGCAGAGTGTCTAG
The DNA here is from genome assembly GCF_001698545.2 of Rhinopithecus bieti. Classification (NCBI taxonomy): domain Eukaryota; kingdom Metazoa; phylum Chordata; class Mammalia; order Primates; family Cercopithecidae; genus Rhinopithecus; species Rhinopithecus bieti. The sequence goes on along the minus strand of NW_016803344.1, from coordinate 2,041,206 downwards.
CAGTCTAGCAGTTTCTCTTTGTCTCATATACATTTTGGAGTCAGGGTGCTTTTTGAGCATGATGATAATGATTCTAACCTGACATGCCATCCACTGGGTCTGACTCATGAAGACACAAGTGCTGGGCTGTAACATTTCACCAGGTTTGTGATGTTGGGTAAAGGAAAGAAGGGATGGGAGGACGACTACTGGAATGCAACTTTTACTCCTCTCCTACTTCATCCTGTTGATGTCACAGGCTGGAAAATGCTGTGCCTTGCATTATTTTTGAACATATAATTTGTATGCCTTTCATGTGTGTATTGATAAAAAAATTTTGAGCTCCACCCTTGCACTGGAGGTTTTTTGCTAAGACTCACTGGCATTTAGCTAGGAAATGAAATATACAAAGAACCTAATGGATTTGGACAATTCGTTTTAGAGGAGACATAAAAACAAGGTGAGTATATCTGGGCAGGAAATCCTAAAGTTTCATTTAGCCCCTGCCACCCCTTAAATCAATTCCTCTATCCAAACAGGCATAATTTCCTATTATTTTAGCCTTTATCTTCTCATAGTCTTTTTCATACCCATTGCCAAAATCCTGATTCTGACTCAATGCAGCAAGTCTCATACCTGGTCTCCCCATGTTTAATATTTTGAATTTAATCTATTTTTCAATTTGTTATTTGAATATTGTTATAAATACAAATTGAATTCCAAGTATGAATAAATAGAGAATATAATAAAGAATGATCTCTAATTAGAGATTCTGAATTATTATAATCTAAGCCCCTAAAGTACACCATAGATTTAAAATGATTTTTATAGTACTGATGTTTTCTCTATTTTGTTATGTGTAAATGTAATAAAAATTTTTATTGAAAATAATAACCCAAGTTCCTATGAAGAACAGATGATTGTGAAGGAAGGACCCAACAATGATTTGTTATTATTATTATTTTTTAACATTCTCAACACTTTGTGACCGTTTTAAAGCCATGTTTGGAAGTAAGTAAATGTATGCCCCATGGACTCCATTCTTTTCCCAAAAGAGCCTGTGGACTGGGTGAGAACCTCTCATACCGTTGGGGAAAAGCCTTCTTTCATTTCTCTGTCATGCAGCAATGAAAGATGTGAGCCTTGGACTTACAAATGAGGCCACTCTGTGTGTGGTGGGGGAAGGGTGGTTCTCAGTGATTCTTTCATTTCTCATCAAGTCCTAGACCTCAGTCTTCACCTCTGGTCCCAGGCCCTTTGTTCCCCTCACCTCAGTCTCGGAAATGGTCACATTCTACTGTTCTTGATGACGAGCTTTCTCAGGAGCAAAGTCGGTACCTGCTAAACCCTTTCTTCTCCAATGAAACCTGTGTGTCCAAGACAAGGAAACCTCACACACTTCTTTGTGAACTAGGCAAGAAGCGAACAGATGAGCAGATGCTGCAGCAAAGTGACTCTACCCTGGTGTGAGATGGTGGGAAAGGGAGTAACCTGAGTCTGGGTTTAGCTTCAACTCTGAGGGCAAGGGCCTGCACCCCAGGCACACACAGCAGTCATCTGTTCTCTTTTCTGTGTAGTTTCTCCGAACCACACTGAGAGTCATTTACTTCTTGGAGTATGGTTGATGTGAAAATATGGTGATTATTAACTTGAAGAAATCTTCAGTTTAGACCAGCAAAAGAGATGTGAGATATGAGTATTACAAATCAAATTTTTAATGCTTAGCCTGAACTTTTCTGTGAAAACTATGAGAACTTCAACATACACAAAGTATCCACAGACAAAGCGGGGAAGAAGCTAAGTCCAAGTGAAACTCTGGAAGTTTCTGTTTCTAGCCTCCAGCTGACTTCTATAGACAATAATATGTGAGACATCGTTTCTTTCTCCCAATATAGGCCTTAGCTATAGAGTTCATTTATCTTATATTTATTTTTAATTTCCCACTCCACGTAGCATGCAGTGTATACATATTCTCCTCAACTTAAAATGGGGTTACATTCTGATAAACTCATCATAAATTAAAAATGTGGTAAGTAAAAAATGCATGCTGGGTTCAGTGGCTCACACCTGTAATTTCAGAGATTTTGGAGACTGAGGCTGGAGGATTGCTTGAGCCCAGGAATTTGAGACTGCAGTGAGCTAACCTTGTGCCACTGCACTCCAGCCTGGGCAACAGAGAAAGGTTGTCTCTTAAAAAATAAAAATGAAAAAAAAATTTAAAAAGAATGCATTTATTGTATCATAGCCTAACCTACCTTAAACATGCTCAGAAGACTTATATTAGCCTATAGCTGGGCAAAATAATCTAGCACAAAGCCTATTGTATAATAAAGTGTTGGACATCTTATATCAGGTGTCCCCAACTCCTCAGGTCACAGAGATACTGGTCCATGGCCTTTTAGGAACGGGCCACAAAACAGGAGGTGAGTGGCAGGCGAGAGAGTGAAGTTTCATCTGTATTTACAGAGGCTTCCCATCACTCACATTACTGTTTTGAGTCAGCCTCCTGTTACATCAGTGGCTGACAGGACTGATTCTCATAGCAGCGCATACCCTATTGTGAACTGCACATGCCAGGGAACTCTATTAGATTCTCACAGAAGCACAAACCCTGTTGTGAACTGCTCATGGGAGGGATCTAGGTTGTGCGATCCTTATGAGAATCTAATGCCTGATGATCTGTCACTGTCTCCCCTAAAGTAAACCATAGATTTAAAATGGTGGGACCATCTGGTTGCAGGAAAGCAAGGTCAGGGCTCCCACTGATTCTACATTATCGTGAATTACATAATTATGTCATTACATGTTATTTTACAATGTTCTACAAAATAGAACATTTTACATGTTCTATTACAAAACAATAATAGAAATAAAGTACACAATAAATGTAATGTGCTTGAATCATCCCCAAACTACCCCACCCCACCATGCCCCTGCTTCGTGGAAAATTGTCTTCTACATGATTTGCTTTAATGCGACCCCCAGAGCAAATGCCAGAGAAAAGGCAAGTAGGCAAGGCAAAAAAAACTTTATTTACAAGCCAATGTGAGGGAGGGGCGAGGTTCATCGGGCTCCGGCGGTGGAGGCCGACGAAGTCGCTCTGGGGTTCTCGGACGAGGTTCCTGGGTCCCACCTACGAGGAGGGGCCGAGGAAGTTCGCTCCGGCGTTCTCCGACGAGGTTCCTGGGTCCCGCGTACGAAGAGGGGCCGAGGAAGTTCGCTCCGCGTTCTTGGGCGAGGTTCCTGGGTCCCGCGCACGAGGACAGGCCGAGAAAGTTCCTACCGCGCGCCCGCCGGGAGCGGCTTTTATGTCCTGGGCCCGGGAGTGGGCGGGCAGTGGGCGGGACATAGGCGGATCGGGGGCGGGGCGGTAGGCGTGGCTAGGCGGGTTCCGGCTTCTCTCCGTCGGAAGTCGGGTTGCGCCTGCACAGTCGACCAGTGTCTTTCCCGGGCGTGGGAAAGTTGACGGTGAAGAACCCGGAACTGCGCCATCTTGCCTCCGTTTGTCCAAACACTACAAAACCTGTCCCTGGTGCCAGAAAGGTTGGGGCCTGCTGTTTTATGTAATTTATTGAGTACTCTGCTGAAAATGAAAGACAGATTGGTTGTATGGGCATGATTGTGAAGTTGAAAAATCGTAAGTCAAATCATCGTAAGTTGGGGACCGTCTGCATTCCAGGAGAAATAAGTAAATGCTAACTGTACTTGACTTTTCAGACGGGGTTGGCATGAGAGAAAAAGTGAAAGAGAAAGAGAGACAAGAGTTAATATAATACATGTTATTTGAACGAACTACTTGAATTTATCATAAGAAATAGTAATTAAGGTAAAATGGAACAAAGTTACTAAACTTTTTAGTTTAGTATTTTTTAATTTTTTAATTACAGGTATTAGTTCCTAAAATTATCCTGTCAGAAAAAAACAAACAGATGTGAAAAATGTGAAGTGTTTAGAGTTTTAGAATTTTCATGAATTTTAAACTAATTTTAATTTGAGAATCCATTGGCTACCTACCACAGAATATTAAAAGAATATCCTACTGATACTTCCTCTACTTTCATTTCCCTTCATCATCTAGATTCTTGTGAATTATATTAATTTTAGGGTCAAGGTTTTGAACATTAATATTCTCCTCTTTATAAATTCTCATTCTACTTTTTTTGTTTGTTTGGTTTTTGTTCCTATGCATTAACTTCCTAGGCTGTAAATTTGATTTGGAATGGTACAAATCTCATATGGAAGTTTGTAAGGGTAAAATCAGTTATTCTGTGTAAATCACTCACAACAGTACCTGGCACTGTTAGTCATTTTTACTTTTTCTGGTATAGATTATCAGTCTCACATGTAAGGTGTGGCCAAGTGCTACAGTGAAATCATTATCAGAGCCACCTCACTCTTGAATTTTATATTTTTTGAACTGAAATCTATTTCTTTTCAAGTTAACCCTTATGTTTCTCTTTTTTTATAAAGCCTGTTTGAACTCACTATGATCCTTTAGAAAACCAGCTATGGTTCCAGGCCATTGTGGATGACCTGCATTCCTTTGTTTAATTGAGCAGATATTGATGGACTCATACGCTATTGAACATATATGCTATCTGCTCCATGTTTTGTAATTTTCTTTATTATATCAAAAGCCACAGCCACCTCTTTTTGATTGAGATGAGTGTTTCTGATTTACATTTTCATTAATTTATTTACTCAACAATCTCCTATTAGGCATCTACCATGTACAAAAAAATCACTTTTAAAACACCGTAGGAATTGTAATGAAGAATACAATTTTGTCTTGTTCTTCAAGGATCTTATGAAAAGAGTGGACAAGGTAGCTTTGTAAACAACTCACTGGAATGCAAGGCAGAATGAAATATTGTAGCTTTCTCGGGAAGATAGAAACTCCCAGTGTTGTTGAAACTAAAAGGAGCAATCTGGGAGAAGATAGAACCAGGAATTAGAGAGACATTTGGGAACAGACCCAGATCCAGTAACGGGGATCATCACCCAGGCATATTGTAAGGTGTTCTATGACTATACTCAGTGAAGAGTCGAAATATACATGAAGGAAGGTCATTATATGGCACTTCATGCATGCAAAGTATCTTCTCACATCAATGAACACAGCAATACTTCTTTAAGAGAGTTCTCCACAGAATGGGGGTTGGCTTCAGATCTCCATGTCCTGGAAATTCAGCATGGGCCTCAACAGGGACCCAAGATGAAGTCTCGATTGTGGGGTCCAAGTGGAAGATCAATTGTTAAACCTGAAACAACAAATTTTACCTAAAATTTAATTTCAAGAGTTTTATAGAGTACTTTATATTCCTTTGAAGCCTACAGAATCTGGAGCAAGACTGGCAGCTCAGGAGGAGGCAGCCTCAGCTAGCAGAAGAAAGAGTGTTGGAGGGTTGGGGCCCAGGAGAGTCAGTATAATGAATCTCTTTGCTTGTTTCCAGTTCCCTGCCTATTAGCTCCTATATTCACTGTCTGGCAGGTAGGTTGTACTTTTGGATTAAGTTCTTCTTTTGAACCTTATCTGAATTCTGTTTGCTCAGGTTTCCAAATTGCTCTGGGTGACATCTGCTTGTCACCAGTAAAACCAAAAGGACAGCAGGGTAGATTGCCTTGCACAGGGCAGACAGGTAATTGCAGCTTTAATTTTGTTTTGTTTTTGGAAGGATCCAGGTGTCCAACCTCTTTATCTCACAAAAGAACCTTACTAAATGTGGGAGTGTTGGCAGACAAGATGGCCCAGTGGGCAGTCTGCCCATCAGATGTGTTGGCCTTCTGCTATTGAAATAGTACTTCCCATGGAAGCATCACGCATTAGGAATTCTCTGCGGGTCCAAGCGCCCCAACAGCTTCCAAGCTAGGAGCACAGCTAGAGACATGGAGACTTCTAAGCAGCCAAGAGATACATTTCACCCTGGAAATTCAGACCTCAACAGAGAGTACTCAGGCCGTGTGAACATAAATCATTCCCCTGAAAAGTCTTTCTTCTTGTGAGGCAAAATTCCCCAGAGTTGGAATCTGTTGGATGGTTGGTAGGTGTGTCTCTGACTTTGAAGAACTGACCACTTTAGAAATCATGCAAATATCGAATAAAAGCTAGGTTATCTGGAATCTGGCCTTAACTGTCTTCCCTTTCAAAACTGACCTGCTTTGCTGCACACATGCACAAATTGGCGTCAGATGTGGGAAAAGCAGGGCTAAATCAAAAGTGGAATAGGCCAAGGCTTGGATTTAGTCTGAGGAGCCACCATGGGAGGCTGTCTGGGGACGTTCTATAAGATGAGGAAGAAAGTCAGTGAGAATCAGGGGCAACTGGCAGTAGGCAAAGGCTGGGGCCTCAGAAGGTGGACAGAAACCAGAAAATGGAAAGGTGATAGGTCTACTATCCACAGAGGCTGGAGTTTGTTGTAGAACTGTAATTCCTAGAAACACTAGGAGATGGTGTTGGAGGCACCAACCAACCCTAGGACTCAGAAATGGGGGCTAGAGAATGTTTCGTTTACTAAAATTGTGGACTTAGGGTAACCAGGTGTATGTCAGATACTGTTGTTGTTGTTGTTGTTATTTTAACAAGAACTGCTAAAAAAAAGACATCTTAAAACTTAGAATATGCAGCTAGATCCAACCATGGACTCTTACAGAACAGCCTTGATTCTTGGATTCTGGCAAGTGGGTCAATATCCAGGGCACTGGAAATAGATTGGCTCAGATCTACTGTCCTGAGATGTGGCAGGGTCATGGGTAAAATCTTAGGGAGACTTCACTTTAGTGAAGAGCTTTATTGGATGAGAAATATTTGCCTCTTTTCCTCCCTTTCTGCCTTCCAAAATAAGCAGGCACAAGCTCCTTTGATAAGGTAGAAATGGTTTGGAAGGAACAGGTGGACTTAGCCCTGGACAAGTTAGGGGACTAGCTGAAACTAGATATGGGTGTCAAATAAAAGATTTCTAGAAGTTGGGCTTAATCAGGGCCTGCCGGTGCAGCCTCTGTGAAAACAAAATAGTAGGAATCCAAAGATGAAGCAGACTAGAGGATCAGCAACGGCTCCAAAGAAAGAGTATTTGCTGAATCTATGGTCAGGCTTTAGTGGTTCAGAGAAGAATGGCACAGTATTTCAATACTCAGAGGAGACTGAGACAAATCTGGAGAGATGGGGACAAAGCAGGTCTAGATGTCCATGTTTCTATGGAAGCGGATCTGTGAAGATTTCCCTGCTTCTAGCAATATCCACCTATGGAGTGTCTAGCACACATTAGTGCAGGTGTTAGATACCTTGTCACATTAGTGCATCAGTTTACCAGACATGGATCCACTCAGTCAGCGAGGCTGTGGCCTAAGTTCTTACCCATGACCCTGCCACATCTCAGGACAGTAGGTCTGAGGCAATCTATTTCTAGTGCCCTGGAAATAGATCCACTTGCCAGAATCCAAGAATCAAGGCTGTTCTCTAAGAGTCCATGGTTGGATAGTGAGGATGGGGGACAGGTATAATTATGTGTACTATTCAGTTTGGAAGTTAAAACTAGAGTACAATTGGGGTTTTATTGTATTCTTCTGGCAAGCTACCAGTATTCTTAGGCATTCTACTCCATTTCATTCAATTTGATTTGATTCCATACCATTCCACTCCCCTCCACCCCACTTCACTCCATCCTATTCCGTGTGATTCCATTCCAATGTAGTTTTTATTCATGGCTAGAACTGTGCAAATGGAATAGTTCAATGACAAAAGACATGCTATTGGCTCACAAGGAGTTCCATAAAGTATGTTTCATGAGGGAATAATCTTGTGAAATGCTCTTCAAGGAAGAGAGCTCCATCTTACTCTCTTATGGAGAATCACATTATTATTTAAAAATGTATACAAACTTTGTAATAAATACATTAGTTTATTTTTTTAACTTGAATTACCCTAAGATATTTGGCTGAAGTCAAGTTTTTGTTTTGTTTTGTTTTTTTAATATACTTATTGATAGCCTGTCAAATTATTTTAGAGGATCCAGTCAGATTGTCACATGTGGTGGCTGGTTGGGTATTTGAAGGCTGGCCCTCAAATTTAAATGTCCAGATAGACAGAAAAGGGGAAATGCTTTTAGTACAAGCTGGATGCCACTGGAGTTTTATGGATATTGAAGTGCTGGGGTGGGGCTTGATCATGTAAACAGGCTTTGGTTCCAGGACTAGCTCAAGAAATGTCGTTAATGTCTGGGTGGGAAAGCACAGGAGGGAGCAGATGCTTTTTTTCCCTGTTGCTTGACTTTAAATTTTAAGGTTTGCCAGTTGGGTAGTGGAATTGTTCTCAGGGTTTTTTTTTTTTTTTTTTTTTTTTTTTTTAACATCACAGAACATATGTTAAAAGACATTGACATGAGAACTCACGTCTATGGCTGTACCCAAAGGCTTATGCTAATCCCACTCAGGATGCTGGCTCCTATACTCTGGGCTGCATCTTTAGTCACTGAATGTTTGAAGACACTGGAGCACAGATCTGGCCTTAATCTTGCTGTGCCTAGATTAGGAACTTGAAGTCCAGTAGCTCTACAAAGCATTGCTAAAGTTCCTGATAGGAATTTGGCTATTTTGGTGCCTAGTATATTGTCGAGTTCAGCACTGAGAGGCCTTTTCTGCATCACAGGCTCCTTGCGCCCCAAACAGTGATTTCTTTCTTTTTCATTTTTTTTTCCTAATTGTAAAACAATATGACTGGGTCCAATATTCCAGATAAATGTGCAGCAGTGAGGAATGTGATGGGGAAATTGAGGCAGCAATGGACACGCAATTGTCTTGATAAAAGGGCAGCAGTTAGAGCCAACGGTAGAGGGAGGGATGAAACAGAAATGAGAACAGAGCATGAAGCCCGTTTTTTTTCAGCCAGAAGTAGGGTCTAGAAGAAATCCTGTCCTCAACCAAAGGACCCGGTGTCAGGTCATGAAGAACCAGCTGTGAGGACTGAGTTTTAAGCTGGTTTCAAGTTTTCTGAAAGAGAGCTAAAGCTGAGATCCTGACCACAGCACCACTGGAATTGAAACAGTGGCCGGTACTTGGAGAAAAGTAACAGGCATGCAGTAGACTGGTGATACTTACCGCAGAACTAGAGCCCTTTTTTTTTTTTTTTTTTTTTTTT
>NW_016803344.1:1979006-2031901 GCF_001698545.2 Rhinopithecus bieti | reverse complement strand
TTTTTTTTTTTTTTTTGGAGACAAAGTCTCATTCTTTTCCCCCAAGCTGGCGTGCAATAGCATGATCTCGGCTCACCGCAACCTTCGCCTCTAGGGTTCAAGCGATTCTCCTGCCTCAGCCTCCTGAGTAGCTGGAATTACAGATGCCTGCCACCATGCCTGGCTAATTTTTGTATTTTTAGTAGAGATGGGGTTTCACCATGTAGGCCAGGCTGGTCTCGAACTCCTGACCTCTGGTGATCCGTCCGCCTCGGCCTCCCAAAGTGCTGAGATTACAGGCATGAGCCACCGTGCCTGGCCAGAACTAGAGCCTCTTGTACTCAAAAAGCCAATGGCCAGAATTGGGCCTGGGCAATCCTGGTGAAAGCTCAACTTTGAGACAGATTCTATGGCTACAGCTGAGAAACTTGTGGTAGAAGAGGGATGATGTCATCAGTTTATACTAAGCTAAGTGCTCAGTGGTTACCTTTGCAGTTGTTTAGCGTTAGTAATCGATATAACGACACAATTACAATTAAACGAATGTGTTTGAAGATATCATCTATGAATATTCTTGATTTGACTGATAACATAATTTAAAAAATATTCCAGGGCTCCCAAGAAAAATTAAACAAGCATGAGCAAATATCAAACAGTATCAGCTTCACAGTGTGATGTGATACTGTTCACAGTATTTGTCATGTTTCTAAATATACTACAACATTATGTCCATTATCCCAGTTCTACTTCATTGAGTTTTTCAAAATTTCAATTATTTCCTAATTCCAAAAAAATTAAAAAAGTTTTTCCTCAATCTTTTTTCTCTTTCTCATAAACAAAATGCACTCACATGTTCATTCTTATTCTACTTCGCATTTTTTCCCTCCCTCCCTCCCTCTCTCCCTTTATTCCTTTCTTATCATTTTTTCCCCCTTAAATATTGATTCCTCTGGAAAGGGCCTCTGACAATGTTTTATTTAAGCCATTTGGCATTTCTGCATCACAGGATTCTTGTATCCAAAACAGTGATGTCTTTCTTTTCATTTTTTTTTCTGTTTTATAAAAAATAAAATTGTATACAATTTGTTTTCCCTTTTCTATGAGGTAGGTAGCATTGGTGGTGTTTGCCTACAGATAAAGAAACTGAGGAATTGAGGCAAGCAAAGATCTGTCTAAAGCCATAGGAGTGGTTTCTGTGAGATTCAAGATTGCAATGCAATTAACTGGCCCTCTTCTCATAGTTCTCTGCAGTATTTGGAAGTCAGGATGTGTGAAAGATTTCCTATGGAGCATTTTCAAAGTAACAAAAACCACTGAGATTCTCTGATGTCTGGTAAAATTTGTGTAACTGGGACTTTTTCTTGCACACTCAATGTTGAGAACCTCCTCCCCAAAGCATATCTTATTGTCCTCATTTATTGCAGTCGGGTAACACGTTGTCAAATTCACCTTCTTAAGCACACAGCACCAGCTTTGCCACACAGATAAGAATGATCCTGGGAGATAGAGTTTCAAATCAGACTTGTGGGAAGCAGATGTTAAGTGTCACCTGCCAAGGGAACAGGAGGACCCTGACACTCTTTGATAAATTTGGAGGTGACAAAAAATGACACTTTAAGTCTGTAGCTCTTCTAGGAAATATATCTGAATAGTAACATGAGATAGAGGCCATCAGATTGAGATTATGAGTGCCCACTGTCACTCCTTATAAAGTAGTTTAATGAGCCTTGTTACATAGTATAGTGAACATATTGAAACTACCTGAACTCTAACTGTATTATTTTATTTCACAATTTGGAGATAAAGAAGATATGTTAGAGCCTGGTTAATGCCTGCAGTAACTTGAGTAGTTTGTGCACATCACATGGGTTTTTGTTGAGTACTTTGTTTATTTTGTGAGAGAGATGGTATCGAGTTTCTGTCCATCACACATAGGCATTTACCTTGGGCTGGAGCTGCAGTTCTTACATTTGGTTCTCAGTACAGCAGGAAAGCAAACATTCTTGCACAGGTTACCATCCCCTATTTTTTAAGGCGAAGAGCAAACTAGAAAACAAATGTCCCACCAAAAGTGAGGTGACGATGAGGGAATCCAGAAACCATCTTCTCAGGAAAGAGGAAGCGGTCTTCAGGATTTTGCTGTGTACCAGCCTCAAGAGAAACGTTGAACATGAGACATGCAGTTCTTGGAAGAGGGATGATCAGAGGTTAAATGGCTATCTCAGTTTGGGTTTCCCATAAGTAGCCCTTGAGACAAGAATTTGAGTTCAAATATTTATTTGGGAGTTGATGCCAGGAAGGATGAGTGTAGGGAAGTAAGACAGGAAAGCCAATAAAGCGAGCATTTATCAGTGAGTTACAATGCTGGGCAATGGGGTTCACTCCTGCTAGGGACCTCTGAATTGTTCAACCCAGGGGCAAAGAAGCTGGAATATTTGACTCCCACTTATCCCTTATTGCACCCTCAGGCAGAAAGATGCACATACTGTTGCATGTTTGAGAACTGAGGAAGCTCCAGTTGCCCTCTGGGGTGGGCTAAAGATATCTGTTATGACTGAGATGTCCTCAGGGCTTAGACTCTAATCTTGGATCTGCCTTTATATGCTGGGCAGACTGTTTAGCTCAGTGCAGAGTTGAGGGAGGTGAGAAACCCAATTTGTTCAGTTATTTGTATACTGTGGATGATTATTATCCACATAATAATGGACCCATTATTAATAAATGATTTTGGTGTTGGATGATTTTGTATATATTAGATTTTTTAAAAAAAAACCCTTGAGCTTATTTAATACTTTAAAATTGGTTTGTATGTTTGGAAGAGTGTAGTGTGTGTTGTGTGTGTGTCTACTTGTGTACTTGACAGTATGCACAAACCTTAGTTACTGAAGGAGAATCAGTTACACATTCAGTGCATATATGATATGAAACATCATGCTTATGGTGCATGTGTGAATGTCCTTAAGGGGAAAAGGGAAATGTCTTGATTAGAAAATGGCCTTTCTTCTTAATGTGATACGTGTAGTATGAAATATTTTCTTGAAATAGATCTGAGGTCAGGATATCTGCTGAGTGGAAACCATGTGCTTATCTTGGACCCTTTAAAAAAACCCTCTTTCCTATTGAGTGGTCTGTGTGTTAAAATTAAGAATAGAAAGGTTGACTACACCAAAGGCCTCCCCGTGTTGTGGAAATCAGAGGCCTTTGGTAAGAGTCACAAAGAGTGACAGCCAGTGTGGACAACTGTGTTAGAGTCAACCTCTATTTTCCATGTGACCTGAGGTAGGGCAGATTCCCAGCAGAGCCCAAGCTTGTGAAGGGCAAGTGAGCATCATGCTGAAAGTAACAGCCCTATTATTTAGGGTGAGTAACTTTAAAAGTCCATGTGTCAAAAAAGCCCATGTTTTAAAAAAAAATATGGTTGAAATATATGAATAAATCAGCTATCTAATCTGCTTTTTCTAATGACCCATAGGAAAAAAAATGAACTGATTATGTTTCACTATTTATCATCATCTTTCTAGTTTGGGTGGGTGGCAGCCTAATGATATTTAAACTGTGCTAGTATAAAGGCAACTCATAGTTTTCTTGCCACTTGGGTACATTTTCAATGGGCTTGGGGGAGGTTGAACTTTAGTAAAATACACAGTTTTAACAGCCAGTATTGTCTGAATATATTAAAATGTGTAGGCCAGGTGTGGCGACTCACGCCTGTACTCCCAGCAATCTGGGAGGCTGAGGCAGGTAGATCACTTGAGGCCAGGAGTTTGAGACCAGCCTGGCCAACATGGTGAAACCTCATCTCTACTAAGAAACAATACAAAAATTAGCTAGGCATGGTGGCGCACACCTGTAATCCCAGCTACTCGGGAGGCTGAGGCAGAAGAATCACTTGAACCCCGGAGGCGGAAGTTGCAGTGAGCCTAGATGATGCCACTGCACTCCAGCTTGGGTGAGAGAGGGAGACTCCATCTCAAAAAAAAAAAAAAAAAAAAAAAAAAAAAAAAAAAGTGTAGAGCATCATTGTTATTTTAAGCTTTTCTGTTTCTCTATGTCTCTACATTTTTCTCCATACGTATAATATAACCATGTGTACATAAAATAGACATTTTAAATATGTGTACATACTATATCGATTGTAATCTACTCAAGAAAGCAGATACTATGCCAGTTATTTTAGCAAAGAAAATATATGAAATTTGGTAAGCAGATATTGGAGGACTAATATTTGTTACAGAAAAAATAGGTATTGTAAGCAGCTACTACTTCTTAGACTATGGAAACCTGAGAAGGACCTGACTTTATGAGAACCTTAGAGGAGTGACCCTGCAGGGTTGGATCTGAGGAGGTGCAATGGGATTCATTCTTGGAGTATGGGCAAAAATAAATACATAAAACCACACTTTTGGAGGTCGGGATCAAAAGCCAGTGCCAGGTAAAGTAGCAAGGCTAGTGGGATGCTTACAGGAACAGAAAACCAACAAAAAGAGGCAAGATTTTCTTCCTCTTCGCATCTTGCAGGTTCCCTCTGGCACTCCTTACTGGCCCAGCCCAACAGAGAACTGGCTGCAACACAGAAATATGGTCTGCAGGGTCCCAACCTCAGCATCCAAATCAGAGTTTAGAAGCTGGGCTTGGAGAGGAAACACAGTGGCTTAATGACCACCATGCATACAAAATTGGATTGAGCCATGTGAAGTTGCCCATGCCCAACTTAAGTATTTTTTTAAATCTACCAAAAATATCTCATATGGTTCAAACAAATATAGACAAATATGTATTCGATTGTATGTAATCAAAATATATTTTATGTGTTCACAAACTTTCACACCTCATAAATGTGTATATACATACACACATAATCAAGCATACTTAAGGTGGAGGGAGCCCATTCCACACCTAATTATGTCAAAGGAAGCTGGTGCCATTCCCTGAAGGAGATGGAACATATTTCTGTATCTATTCAACCTATCAATAAAGTGCATTCATCTTGAGACCCTATGATAATCACACTGATGTGTTTTTGTATGGTTCCTCTTACCTCTGCTGAATGTTTTTCCATAATGGATAAATCATTGATTCATCATCCTATTGCCTTGACTATGATCTGTTGAGTCTTCAAGGATTCACAGTGAGCAGGTCCCAGAAGCCAGAACTTGACTTACAATGTCCTTCAATAGATCTAGATTAGAAGAGGAAACACAGACCATCCATGAAGTTCTTTAAAGATTTGAAGCCCCTTGAAATTGCTGCTGCTACGGGGCTGCCATGATGCTTCAATATAGAGTCCTATCTCTCAGAAAGGTAGCTGTCTGTGTTTGGTTACCTGTGTGCATTTTTGGGGTGGGCACTCTTAGTCTAAAAGAAAAATATGTTTGCATTTTCTTTATGGGAGTGATTCAGAGACCATTGCGTAAGTCATTGTTGAAGGCACATGGCGTGTTCATTGCGAGCCATGGGAAGACTCCTTGGGTACTTGTCAATGACTGTTGTGCTCCTCCTGAGGGCCATGGTGCAAATTCCTATTTTGTTTACTCTTTAAATAGAGTACAAGAGAAGGGAGAGTGAGGCCCCGCAAAACAGGACAAAGAGTGGGGCCGTGACTCTGAAAGATCTCAGAAGTATTCGCGTAGCCGCAACATGCATCTCATTTCAGGGAATCCCACAGACAACTTTCCCAAAGTGGGCATTTCCTCTTGTGCAACCCACAAGCCTTCCCTGGTCCCCGGGGCCTGCAGTCCCCTCTCTCCCTGAGAAACCAATGCCACAATTTCAAAGTGATTCAACTGGCGTCCCCACAATGCCTTCTAATTCTGACTCTTTCGCAATAGCAGGGAGTAGAAGAAACTGACAAATGAGCTATTTTTGAACCAGAAGTTGGCCCAACTGTCAGGCGTAATAGCAGTCGGGTAGCATTTGTGGGATAGCCTGCTCATGAAAGATGACTTTATAATTGCCTTCCAGATCCCAAGGATAAGAGCGTATGTTGAAATCAGCATAACCCTCTTAGGCTTTCAAAACCCAATCTCAAGAGGCCAAGAGATGTGCTGGCAGCATGAGCACTTGGCTGTTTGGCGATCATCTCCCCCATTTATCCAAATATGTTCTGGGCATTTTGTTTACCTCTCACATTGTCTGTTTGTGAGCTTTAACAGATCAAATGGCACCTATCAGTATGTTGTGGCCTCTTTCCAGAGGGACTCATTACCGCCTTTACTGCTCATAAAATCCTTTTGTGTTTAATCCTCTCAGCACTTTCCTTCTTTTCATGCCATCTGTCAGTGGGCTTTTGTGCCCTGTGGGTCAGTATATCAACACTTCACTTTTCCTTTCCTGAAGACAGCTCCTGTTTCTGAAGTCTTTTCACTGGGGAAGGCTGTTGGAACAACTTTCACAGGACAAGAAGGCAAACTGAAGGAAAAAATAATAAATAAATCCACTGCATTCGGCTTAGTACAATTTAATTTGTAGCCTGATGCGGGGTTGTTCCCTGGACCAGAGTTTCACAATTTATCTTGGAAACATCTGCTTTCTGTGCTTTGTAATACAAAGCAAAGGTGAATTGTGGAAACCCATTCTCTGCTGGGAAGATGGAATACTCTAAATAAGATGGCGGTGGCTTCTTACATTTGCTTCTATTAAATATGTAGGTATTCGTAGGATGTTTTTAACTTTGGGGCAAGGGCCACTGGGGAAAAAATAGGTTCTCAGCTTTTCTTGACAATTCTCAAACCTTTTCATTCTCCCAGTGCAATTAACTTACTCGTATGTTTTCAATCAGAGAGTTTCTATAGGGAAGTCTGGGGTAAAGTCGGCATTGAATCCAGTCAGCAAGCAGGATGTGGGGAACTTATGTGACCTTGACCTTGATCTGATGGCCAGGTGAGCATGTGTCTGTTTGTGCACTGCCGCATTGCTTAGTTTAGTGTTAGAAAGAATGGGGCAGGGTTTATGTGTCTTGCATTTTTCAAACTTCTATCTGAATGTTTAAACTGTCAATGACATTAGGACTAACACATAGTAGTTCAGCACTGTTGGAATGTGGTCAGCAGTTATGGAGTCTCAAAGCGCAATCTGTGGGCCTACTGTGTCACAAGTACCTGGAATGTTTTCACAGAAGTGCAATTTGTAAGACTCACTTCAGACCTGCTGATTCAAAATATTGGGTCTATGTGTTTAATAAGCAGTTCCAGTTATTTTAACTCACATCAAAGTTGGAAGATTACTTTTATAGAGGGCCAAACAGTAACTGTAAATGGAATCAGCAAAGATAAAATGTTTCCCCTTTCCTTGGGTAGAAGAATGTACTGTGTATTGTTTATGCCAGGTAGGATATTCTTGCTTATCTATGAAAAGAGCCTAACTATGAAAAGAGTTGGGCTGGGCATGGTGGTTCATGCTTGTAATCCCAGTGCTTTTGGAGGCTGAGGCTGGAGGATCGCTTGAGACCAGGAATTTGAGACCAGCCCGGGCAACCTAATGAGACCCCATCACTATAAACAAATGAAAAAATATATATATTAGCCAAGCACTGTGGCACATGCCTGTGATCCTAGCTACTTGGGAGGATGAGGTGGGAAGATGACTTGAGCTCAGGAGTTTGGGAATGCAGTGAGGTCTGATAGCGTTACTGCACTCCAGCCTGGGTGACAAGAGTAAGACACTGTCTTAAGAAAAAAAAAAAAAAAAAGAAAGAAAAGAAAAGAGAGGGGAGAGGAGGGACCTGTGGAGGCTTTTCTCCCTAAATCTCATTAGTCCGAATAAACCAGTTGGCCATATTCTCATTTCATGTGTTGTTTACTTTTATCTCCATGCAATTCTGCTCATTTAGTATTTTAAATACAGCAACAACTCTTGAAAGAAGCAATAACCATCTCCTCTATATTGTCTAGAGGGCTGGATCAATGGGAGTATCAAAATAAACTGAACATTACCCAGCAAACCCTTTTTGTTTTAACCCTAGCTGTTAAGCATTTCTCCAAAGCATTAATCTAGAGAGTTTCATTGAGGATTTTGTGATGTCTCAAGGTCACCTTTTGAAGACAATAAAAATCCTCATGTAACTCTAGTACTCAAGTTGTAGCTGAAGAAAATTTCTGTGTGACTTCTGGAGAAGACTGTGTTCTCCCAATTTAGATGAAAGTACAGCATGAAATTCAATTTGATAAAGACTTAATAATTAAAGAGTCCAATAAATTGAGGTTTCACTGTCTATGGTTCTAAACCAAAAGCTAAACATTCAGTGTCTGGACAAAGGAGACAGTGGCTTTTATCACAGGCATATTATTCTGCCACCAAGGCTGTCCTTGCATCTGTTGGCACAACACCACAGAAAGTAAAACAGGCTCCCGGAATGGAGTTATTTCCATCCCCTCCCACATAGTATTCCCTTTGGAGCAAGCAATTTGTCTACACTCAACTTTTCCCTGTTGATTTTCTGAATCAGACAGACTTTCCCCCAACCCCTAGAGCTATTAGTCCTGTTAATCTTTGCCCTTCACAAATGAATCTTTTGTGCTGCTTGTTACTGGACTTGGATTGCTGTCTTTCCTTTCCTTTCATTCTTTTTAATTTTTTTTCTCAAATGAACAATAAGAGCAAACAGCTCAGGATGAAGGAGGGTGGTGAGGAACGATGACCTCTGGTTGGTCAGTCTTGAAGACACAGTTTATGGGTTTGGAGGATTCCATTGTCAAGGGACACAGAGCAGGGTTACCTCGTAAGGAAATAATGTGGTCATGTGATGAAGAGCTAAGGATGAGAGAAACTGCAAGGTTTCTGCTGCTGAACAATGACAAAGTTCACTGGTGTTCTCAGGTGCAAGGGAGAGAATAGGCCCTCATTGTAAGGCAGCATCAGCCCTGCCTTTGTTTCTGTTTCCCTTGCTGCAGCATTAACACTATCTTGTCAGTTTGTAGGCAAATTGGCATGGGATATAACACTGATGGATACTTAGCAAGTCAGTGCATCAGAATGGCTTGTCTATGTTGATTTGTGTCTTTGTACACTCCTAGACTAGCTATATAAGTAACTGAAAACTTTACCAGACACAAGTCTCATGAGGAAGCTTAACCCTTCCTCAACTAGTTATATCTATTTGTCTTAATATCATGGTATGGTGAAACCTAATAAGGCTTGACAAATTACACTTGGCAAGCTATGAACACTGGCCTTTTAAATGTTTGTTTTTTCCCGTAATTCTAGGTGAAATTTTCTGTTTTTTTTTTTAAAGGTGTTATTAATATACATAGTGCATCTATTTATAGTCTATAGCTTGATGAATTTTTGTAATACATGCATTCATGTAACCATCGTCCAGATTAAGATATGGACCATTTCTAGCAGCCAAAAGCCTCCCTGCTGCCCCTTCTCTGTCAATACCCACCCCCAGGAAACACTATTTTAATTTCTATTCCCATTGATAAATTTTGCCTGTTCTTGAAATTCACATAAATGGAATAATACAGAATTTATTCATTTGGATCTGGCTTCTTTCATTCAAAGTTATGTCTATGAGATCCATCCATGTTTTCCATTCTTTTCATGGTTGTGTAATATTTCATTGTGTGAATATACTACAGTTTATCCATTCTACTGTTGGTGAGCATCAGATTGTTTCCAGTTTGCAGCCCCAGTGAAAATTTTTATACAAGTCTTTTGCGTATATATACTATAATTTCTGGTGCATATGCCCAAGACTTTCAGACGTGTATATGCTGTATGGTGGGCAGATATGTTTAGCTTTAGTAGATTCTGCTTAACAGTTTGATAGTATTTTTAAAAAGTTGTGAATGTAAATTTAATCTAGATATAAGAAGTAATAGATTTAAAACATTTAGATTATATACAATAGTTGACTAGAAGTAAACACCTCATTGGGTTGATATTTATTTTCCAGCAATCTCAGAAATAATGCTTAGCAAAATTAGATGATGATGGAATGCCCTTCTTCATAAATAGTTGTTCATTTGATTGGAAGAATGATAACCAGAAAGGAGATAAAGGTTGTTTATGAATCAAAATCAGCAGACATTTTTCAACTTAGCTATCTTCATTAATTTTAAGCTGTGGGTAAAGTTATGAGATATTACTGCTTCCTGAAACTGCAAGTGGAAACGCTACTAAGGTTCAAACAACTCTACATCTTTCAAGGTGAAGAAAATGAGAGCAGGGCAGATTTATTTGGGGTAAGTGAGACTTTGGAAACAGAAACTATTTTTTTCTAACTTGGAAACCATTATCATGTTTCTGTAAAACTCACAGACCCTGCGCCCAAATAGGAACACAAAACTTGATACTGGATTACCAATATCAAAGAAAGAGGAAAGGTGTTCTTCTTCCATTTTGGGACACAATTTCATATTCATTGTCCCATGGAATAAATCTTAACTTCTCTTATAAATGAAACATTCAGTTTCACCAGGATGAGCTTCTGCAAATCCATGAAGTCAATAGAATATTGACTATTGACTCAATGTGAAAGCCTTGATTGTATATCTCTTTTTATGTTAGAGACTATGGGAAATACAGAAGGAGTAAGGATGGATTCTGCCTTGAGGAGTTCTAAGGTTAGCCTGGAGGAAGAAAGAAACTCGTGAAATTGTTATGGAGTTGGGCTCAACTGTTCAGTGCTGATGAAAAGAAAAACAGCTATCAGGGAAAGGGGAGATCAACATGGGCTGGAGGTGTCAAGTAGGCTTGTGGAAGAGGTCAGGGTTAAGGCCAGTGTTGAAGAGGTTAAATTAAGTTTACCTAAAGTTGACCCCTTACATATTTTGAGTTAAAGGTTCCTGTGTGTACAGTGAATGGAAACCTCACTGGATGTGTTACCTACTCTTGTACCTACTGTAACCTACTCTTGTGCCAATCACTAAGTATCAGCAAATCACAGGTAGCCAACTGCTCAAACTGTATTCAAATAAGGCAAACACCGAGCTGTAACCAATTCAGCCATTTCTGTACCTTCTGTTTTCTGTACATCACTTTCTTTTTTCTGTCCACAAGTCCTCTCCGACCGTGCAACAGCATCAGAGTCAATCCGAACCTATTCTGATTTGGGGGCTCTCCAATTCGTAAATTGTTCTTTGCTTAATCAAACTCTGTTAAATTTAATTAATGAATTTAACTTAAAACTTCTGAAGTTTTTTTTTTTTTAACAAAATATATGGGGTAATCTACATGAAGAGAGAGAAAAAGAAATCTATTTGGAAGAGGCTTTTGGAGAAAGAGAGAGTAGAATAATCTTTGAAAAAAGTATAGGAGAGGATATTTGGGAACATTTCAAATAAAGGATCATTTTCCCACAAGTCAACCAGCTGTGAATGTGTAGCTGTCACAGGCATGTTTCAGGTGGTTTGTTTTAAAGTGGGGCTACTTTAGAACAGTAAGAATAGTGCAGTGTTTTTCAAGTTCTGTCATTGTACACAGGCTTAGAAACGCAGACTCCCAGGCCACACCACAAGATGATGTAGTATCAGTCAACTATTGCTGCATAAAAGTCAGTTCAAAACTCAATGACATACAATAAACCTTTATTCACACATTCAAAGTTATGAAGGTTTGGCTCAGATGTGTTTCATGAGTGTTCATTCTGGACCCCAGAACAAAGAGGCAGCAGCCACCAGGGTCATAGTCTACTCATGGAAGAAGTTGGAAGCTTCCATAGGGTATTCCTCTGAAGGTATATGCTATAAGCTCTACTTACATTCCATTGGTCAAACAAATTGCATGGCTAACCTTGACACCAATGACACAGGGAAATAAACTCTGCCTTTAGTTTGAAGAATGGCTAAGTCACATGGGAAAAGGTATGGATACAGAGAAGGGTGAAAAACTGGAAACAATAATTCAAAGGACCACATTTGTTAAAACTTTAACACATTATCACACACGCTGAGAAAACTCCTGTGGAGTTGGCCCTATTATTACTTTAATTTGCAGATAATGAAATCATGGCTTAGAAAGTCCAAGAAAGTTATCCAAGGTAATTATGTTAATAAGTGACCGTGATAAAGCTCTAAATGTATTTAAACCTTAATATAACCCCAGCAGCACAAAATATTTACTCAAGTCTCTGTAAGAGGCTTTGAATAGTATTACAAGGCATGTTACCTGAGCCACACCCTCAGGATCCCCTTGTCCACCTGCACCTGAAATCTTCATTCCTCCAGGTGGCTGTTCCCAACCTCTCTTGTCTGTGTTTCCAGATGTATACACAAAACAAATTCCTCCAGCACTTGCTTTTCTATCTCAGAAAGAATCTTGGCCAAACCTGGCATCCTACCCATTTCCTTCTCCATTAGGGATATCAATTAATATCAGAAATTCAGTGGCATTTCTTAAAATAACTGAGAATAGCAAAAGTGTAACTGGCATTGCCTCATTACAAATTGCTAGGTCAGTCATTAAGAAGGTGCATGTTTTGTGGCTTCTGCAACCTCTTGCTTCTTACCAAAAATACCTGCTCTTCATTTTCCAACTTTTACAGGATTCTGAAAACAAGTTGGACTCACTGAATTTGCTAAGTGCTGATAGGCTGACCTTCACTCCCCTCACTCTGACCTTCACTTCATGCCATTTCTTCCCCTCTGCCTTTTTCTCCTATCTTACCCCCAACTTCTGCAACCTGACTACCTGTATTCTAAATGTTCTTGAATATTTAAACATCCTTTGTGTAGCCATCAGGGCCCAAACCAAGAGATTTCATCACCACTCCTCACTTAAATATTCTCAATCCCCGGATCACTAACTCACTGAACCAAGATGAGTTGGGATATCTCTAAAGGCATTGTTATGTTTGTTTGTTTGGTATCTTATGGAGATGCTTAACATTGTACATTGATGTAGATTGGATGGGTCTCAGAGTTCAAGAGAATAGTGATGATTGTGGACTAGTTTAGAAACTGCCTGATGATATTTCCTGACACAGGGCTCATTGAGGAGGGCATCTCAGCAGATAATGCTCAGCAGTGCCTTGCCCTGTGGATTAATGGGTCAACCTAGAAAGTAGCACTTTAGAGTGTCTGAAGCACCACTTGGCCTTTCTTTGCCCTCTGTGAGGTGCTCCTGGATGTGGGCAGAGGCACCTGATTTTTCTCAAGGGCCTGTTCTCTTCCATCCTCTGACGTCAACTCCCATCAATATTACCCATTTCAGTTTTGGTTGACTTTAATATTTGTCTATTTGTGGATCATGAAATAATAGAACATTTGATCCACCAACCATTATTAGTATAGTAACAGTGGAAAGTGCAAAACTAATGAAATGTTTTAGAACTTAATCAGAGACAAGAGTGGATGGGGGACATGATATGTAGAGTTCACCTAGATGCTAGTTTTTGTTTACAAATAACCTTTCTGTAACATTCAAAAAATATTAATTTTAATTTAAAAAACCTTTTAATTAAAATAAAGTCTCATTTAGTAAAAGTTCATTTACATTGTATGTATAGTATGTATAGTAATTAGATACTTCTCTAACTTCATAAATGTGATGGACCTTTGTCTAATACATAGTTTCTCAGTTGATATTTCCTTCTTTTTATATTCTAATAAAGCAGCAATGTATCTGTAGCCACAGCTGCAGTTATGTCTGTGTCTTTATTTTAAAATGGATATACTTTCCCATCTACTCCTATAATACAAACTCTTCTTCCTTAGTTAAGTTTTATAGGTGAGTTGATTAGTTTATCTTGGGGGAGTTCTTTAGCAGTCAGTTGCAAGATGAGCTAGGCTTGGCTTTTGGAATACTTTAGTGTTGTTCCAACTTATTACGGATGGCAAGAAGACCTAAACAATTTTCCCAAAACCCAGATTCACAAGAATCACAACTTTGCATTTGTTTCAAAAGAAGACATGTAACCTTTCCCTATAATAAGCTTACAGAAATGTGGCTTCTTCCTTATGTTTACTTTGTCACTCAAAATAACAACAAAAGAGAACTTTGGAGATCTTTGAAATTTGTGTAACATGGACATTCTTCAAGTTGCTCAAGTTCTACAAATTTTGAGAGTCATTCACAGTGGAAGTGAGTAGGCAATCATTAGGACATCTGTAAAATGGTATCCACAGTTTTCTTTGAATCATTGTTGATTTGCTGGGCCCAAATCTGCATGGTAATAAGATATTCATGTACTTGTAAGTATTTTAAAATGTCATACCTATTATTCATTGAAAAATTGAGTATCAATCTAAGTGAACTTTCCCCAGCTCTGTCATTTCCAGGAATAGTTACTACTCTGAGAGCAGAAGATTCTCTGCCATTGTTTTATGAAAGTCCCTTTCACCTAAAAATTCATGGTCTTCTCACAGTCTAGCCTCCTTAAATCAGTTCTGGTCTCCTGCCTCAGCGGTCTCCTGCCTCAGCAGCGACCAGGTAGAGAAACAGGCCGGGGTGAGAGAGGGCAAAAAGGAAGATGCTGGAACCAATCAGCTCTTGTTTCAGTGGCTGGCACTGCCTGTGCAATCTTTTTTTTTTTTTTTTTTTTAATCAAGCTTTCTATGTTTTCATGATGATGGCAGGAGTCGGGCCATTAGAGTTGATGGAGGGGACTTGGACAGTCACATACTCTGCACTTCTCTCTACCTCTTTCTGGATTAGAAAAAGTCTCAGCTCAATTTTAAGAAAAAGTGTCTCTGTTCTGTAGTGAGATCCAAAGGCAGCTCTGAAAATCTCAGATTCAAAATATCATCCCCTTCCCCATTTTTCAGAAGACTTTACTGGCTCTTTAATCCTTCAGGAACCTTGTACTCTTCTTTAGCCAATTCAAGAAAAGATAGCTGAACTTTCTTAGTTGCCAGTGAGATGCAAGTAAAAGCCAGACTGGCCAAAATATAAAAAAGAGTGACATCATCAAGTGCTGCCAGTGCTGTGAAGAAACTGGAGCATTTATACATCGCTAGTACCAATGCCTCGTTTTCCTAGTTACTTTTTCATTTACATGTGTCTATATACCTACTTTTTCATTTGATGATTCAGAATAAAATAGCTCCACTTTTGTCTTATTCATTTGTTACATGTCTTCCCACCCAATTATATTTTTGACTCAGTAAGTAAAAATATATATATATACACATTGCAAAATGATGAAAGTAGATTCAGTTTGTGTTTGGCATGAGAGGGGAAAATGGCTTCCCTCACACCTCCTAGGTTCTTTGGCTGAGCTATGAATTACATTGACATGAAACAGCTTTAAAATGAGAAAAACCGTTTTAATTACATGTGTACCCACATATGCAAGCAAGTCCCACAAAAATATGATATTCAAGAAAGAAGGATATGATTATGATCTGAGAGACCAAAATAGATGCTCCTTTATCAATTAAGATGAGCCCTAAGGCTAAGAAAACAAAAGTTACCTACAGGTGGAGGGTTCTGGGCTCAGCTAGCAAGACAAGTTTCTAAATTCCTGTAACATATAAGAAAAATCACACCCTTGCTAAACTCCCTAACCATAGAAGCTATTAGGCTGCTTTACAGCCCAATAGTGAACATGGACTGTATGGTTATGTGTATGTTTATCCATTACACCTGCACTCAGCAACCCTCATAAATATGTATAGCTTTCCCCCAAAACATGCTGCATATGTATGATACTAGCCTTCTGAGGCATAAAATCCAACCTGTCTTTCTCCTCTTCAAAGAGAGAGAGAGTACCTTCTCTCCATACTGGAAACTTGTCTTTCTACTTGCAAATTGATATAATCAATAAAGCTCTCCTTTCTATTACTCCATCCTGGTGGTCTTTTGGATGACAGATTGAAGCTCAGAGAGTAGCATCTTGAGCTACAGAAGGGAACAAGGCCTGGAGCTTCCGAGGAGTGGTGGAGACAAATTATGGGAAGGGAGGAGGAGGAAATGTGTAGTAAATACAGATTATCTTGTTATATAGATGAAAGCATCTCAGATGATAAAAATCATCTCAGAACAGCTCTCTTCCTGATACAGATACTCTTGCTAATAAGAGTTTCCTTGTAGATGTAAATTTCCTTTACAAAGGAACAGCTTTTCAGTGCTACTTTTGTGTCTGCAGTTTCTCAAAATAACCAGCTTGAAAGAATCACTATACTAAACAGCTATATTATATGGTGGCATATTCTAGTCTCCTGCAGTCATGTTTTGGGGTGGCATGTTCTGAACCCCAGCACTAATATATTTAGGATTGGTGAGGACTTTACCTTTGAGCAAAAGCAATAGAAAGTTTTGTTCAAGACTTTTTATTCTTCTTTGTCTGTCAGAGGAACTTTGCCAGCTCTATTTTCTGCAAGGTGTTTCAAGGACACCTTTTTAGGAACTCAGGGGTGATACCTTAGCTTTTTCTTCTTGTTGGTCAGGAGATATGGTCTTCAAGTCTACTGAGGGGGGTATAAAGGATTATGCAAGGATATGGAAGATTTCTTGGGTCTTTACAGCTGGGTGATATGGCCATATGTGGGCATTGTCTACATAGGTTTGTCATCACAAGAACAGGGTGCCTGAGTATGCTGAAACAGAGAGAAATCTCTGTGGTCATCACCAGTGTGATTAAAAAATGTTCCCTGTTTTCCTTCTGGATCTGGATATTGGGAATAGTCACGTATCATCTGCTTTAGCCAAGGACATGAGAAGTTATTCCAAGTTACGTATAGGAGAAAGCTTTCAGAGTCGGTGTGAGATTCACCATTCTCTCTCTTTCCCTTTGCCACGGTGGCCAGCAACATTCCAAATAGAGGCTCTTTTGTCAGCCTGATTCCCAGCATGAAGACAGTGCTGAACTCAGCCCCCAGCTGACCCATGATGGACATGTAGCATGAGCAATAAATTAAACCTTTGATGTTTTAGCCCACTGAGTTTTCTTTGTTTTTGTTACTGCAGCATAACTTAGCTCATCCTGAACTTTACAGATGGGTCCAATAATTGGTGTCTGAAAGACCAATTTTATTAACATGCCTCAAACAATAGAGCTTCATACACCAGAGAGCACAATCATTCTCAGGAGACAAATGGGGCTGGAAAGACACCTGATGATTCAGAATCCTGGGGCACAGAGGAAAAACATCCTTCCTTGTCCTGCCATTCTTTGCCAAACTCCCAAGCACAAGTGAATCATGGTTCAGTGACTCACTGTGTGAATAGGGTCACAGAGAATCCCTAAACCATTGCATTTCGTATCAGGAGTCCAACAGTCTTTCAGGTTGTCCCTGGCTGGGGCTTTGAGGATTTAGTGGAGTTTTCTGGTAAATCATAGTTATTCTAATTTAGGTTTCAGCCCAGCTGGATGCTTCCTACTGTCCCTGATAAGGAATGGAACTGGCTCACTGTAAATGTAGCTGTTTAGTAATAGATGTAAATATTCTTATTATCCTCTCTAGGTCTTCTATTTTGATTTCTCATTTTTAAGATTAAGAATCTAATATCTAGAAAAGTTAAGTGACCATGTCATAGCTACACAGAAAATAAGTGACAGAGTCTGGCTTGGAAGCCAAGCCCCAAGTCCCTATTAAAAGACTTTTGAGGCCGGGCGCAGTGGCTCACGCCTGTAATCCCAACACTTTGGGAGGCCGAGGTGGGCGGATCACAAGGTCAGGAGATCGAGACCATCCTGGCTAACATGGTGAAACCCTGTCTCTACTAAAAATACAAAAAAATTAGCCAGGCGTGGTAGTGGGCGTCTGTAGTCCCAATTACTTGGGAGGCTGAGGCAGGAGAATGGCGTGAACCCGGGAGGTGGAGCTTGCAGTGAGCCGAGATCCCGCCACTGCATTCCAGCCTGGGGCGACAGAGCAGGACTCTGTCTCAAAAAACAAAAGCAAAAACAAAACAAAAAAACAAAAAAGACTTTTGACACACATAACTGATAACTGTTTGTTTGTCAGGAACCAGAACCGAAACAAAAGGTGGGTTATCCTACTCGTGGTTCTCACAACACCTTTTGCAAGTGATCCCTAATCAAGCCATGAGAGCCATTTGCACCCGTGTGTGGTTGGGATACTTACCTAAGCAGTAAGTTAGAAAGTTTGGGAACTGGAGTAAGAAGATAGAGGAAGGAAGGAACATCATTTACCCACAAGTGATTTTACAATTCAGACTTCACTAGCTACAGCAGAAAAGAGTTGGGCTTTCGTTTCTAGTGCAGATCCACATTCAGAGTGAAATCTAAGATCTATGGACCTTATCTCAGCCACTGCTAGTTGTCACTGGAGAAACTATGCCAGAATGAAGGACAAGATGAGGTCAGGAACCTCCCAACAGATTACCAGCATAAGGTCAGCTCTCAGGTCTCAAGAGAACTGCTGTAAATGATGAGTGGCTTATAGCCACTGACTTGGATAAAAAGAAAATTGGCTGGCTTCCCCCATTGCTAATCAGTGAGCCTATGTGTCAGGAGTTGCCTGGAAAAGGGGTGGTGAATGGGGAGGAGAGTTGCAGAGACCATCTCTAAGGAGAGGGGCAACAGATAATCCATGCTTCTGAGGGTCTGTTATTTTACACATCTCCCAAACTCTTTGCCTCTCACCAGAAATATAGCTTTTGTTCTTCCCTATATTTGCTCAGAGGATGAAATGACAAAGGTTAGAAGTCACCAAAAGTAGAATGGATGAAAGGGAATGGTGCACACGAACATTTATCACATCTAAGCAGTTCTTACCTGAAAAGTTGTTAAGATTTCATGATTCAGGAAGATTTTGTTTGTGTAGGTGGCTACTTTTTAATTCATCTTGATTCAAAATGAAATAATCCCAATGATTGTTTTGTCTTATTTATGTTATCTACTTCCAATTATTTGTATGGTTTAGTAACTAAAAAACAAAATGTACACTCTCTGCTAAATGATGAAAGTGGACCCAGTGAGTGTTTGGCATATACCCTGTATATCTTTATTACTGGATTACTTTTACTGCCTGAACTTGAATCCCTCCCACAGGAATAGAATGCTGGGAGATGCTTTACAACATTTGAACACTGGGGAAGTGCTGAAAACATGAGATGAAAACAGGAAACTTCCCCAGCAGTGAGAGGCTGTCTGGATTCCTGCTTAGTCCTTCTGTCACTCTTATCTCTGGAGGCTTTGTAATAACATCTGTCACTCCAACCACAAACCTCCTTGAAGCCCAACTTTTCCCAAGGAAGGTGATTTTCTAGGGTGTACCAACCTGGCCTGGTGACTGATTTCACCACCTTGAGCCTTCCAGACAAAGTTCACAATCTCAGGCTTGCTCAAGATGGGCTCAACTGAGACCAAAAGAACAAAATTGCACCATATAATAAAATTTTAAAAAATATAGTTTATTTCTACAGACAGCCCAAGAGGGAGAAGGCAGGATTCATGAAATGAGAAGAAGATAAGATACTTAGGGGAGACTAGGGACCCAATGACAGATGATGGCCAGTTCCAGGATGTGAGAGTGGCTTGTGTATTTTCAACAACATCGCTGGCTAATGCAATATTAAGATGTTTTCTGTTCTATGTTCTGTGTTTTCTCCTGTCCCACCATTATCCTTACTCTTTGACACAGTTCTGTTGCCTTAGATGAGTGGCACTTTGAGGAAACTGATTAAATCAATTGACATATGGGTTAGCACAGAATGGAGGAGCATGAACATCAGCCAAAGGCTGTGAGATAAGAGAGTTCAAGAATTAATCAGAAGCAGAACACTGCAACAGAAGGTGACTTGGAGAAAGGAAACCTGGACCACATCTTCCACCTCCCCACACCCCCCATGGAAGAATCCCCAAATATACGGAGGGTAGGGGCAAAGGAATTTGAGTTTAGGACATCCTTTAAAATGTGAGTTTGGACATCCCTTTTAAATGCTGTGGAGCAGGGTGAAACCTGCTCTCTCTGCAAAGTTGGGGGTTATCCAAAGGAGAATTTTGCTGTGTATTTGTACTGAATCACCATTTTCTTTATTTTTAAAGAAAAGTAGAATGCTCACACATAATACAATAGAAAGTAAACCTTATTGGCCATGCCTGTAAACAGAGACCATCTAAAAGAAACTATGTTTTTGATTACCCTGTATAGTTCCAGCTCATCTTCATATTCTACAAACCTTTGATTTCAGTTTGGATCCTGTGGGCTTCTGGCTTTTAAATTTTAGTTGCATTTTCTGGTTAGATAACTGAGAACAAAACCCAGTGAGGTATATGAACAAACTATTTCACCTTTAGGGTTTTGGGATGAGGAGTAAAATCGATGAGTGGGTTAATCTCGCCTGAAGGACCCAAGCTTATGCTTCAAATTGATTGAGATTCCACAAATCACTCACAGGAACTTCAGCAATTGGGGAGGGATCCCAGAGATGCAGAGTTGGAGGAGTGGTGGGGAGCAGAGCACAGTCATTTAAGGATGTTGGGTATGTGGCCAGGTAGACCTTTATTAAAATCCTTACAACTCTGAGTCCCAGTTTCTTCCTCTGTAAAGGGTGAAATAATGCTACCTGCATAAGTAATAAAATGCATTTGGCACAGTTCCTGGCATATGGAAAGTACTGAACAATAGTAGCTGTTATTTTATTGTTGATAATGTACTAATAATAATTATTTAATTCATGCCCCTCCTTTCAGGGTGAGAAAATTTAGGCCTCTGAAAGTTTGATGGGGCCACATACCTCATAGTTAGAGCTGGAATTAGATATCCCAACTCTGCATCCTGCTTTCTTTCAATGAGTTTGTAAAATTTCCCACAGTTCTTGCCAAGCTACGGTTCAGTTTTGTCTTGCACGACGTCTGTATGACTTACCAGGGAGAAAAGATGATGCAGAGATATGGCCAAATGGGTCTGTGGGGCAGTGGATGACTGGGGACACGCCGTGTTGGTGAGCTCACTGTGGAGGCTTCCTGCCTTTCCTAGCCTGCCCTTCCCTTCGAAACCAGACACTCTCACCTGGAAACTATGCATCCTTCTTGACTGTGATGCTCCACCAGTGTACCAACCCGATCTATGGCTTGAGCAGCTGTTTACCTTCCTCAGACCTTGACCTAACATTTTCTAATGAAGGAGAACAGTGTGATGCAGTGGAAAGAACAGTGAGGTGAGAGTTGAGAAATGCCAGCTTCTAGTTCTGGTATACTCTTCAACCAACGGGCACTAGAGGTAACTTAACCTCTCTGGATGACAATTTATTTCTCTAAAAAATGAGGATATTCAATTAAGAATTCTCTCTTAAGCATGAATTTCTGAATCTATTAAAAAAGGAGCAATGAATACTTGCTACGTATACAATATGAATCTAACTAAACTGTTGTTTCATGTTTCATTGTTTTGTGAAAATGGAGAAAAGAAGCAGTGTAATGGATTTTTTTCACACAAACAGAAATTTGTTATACATTTTAAAGTTCTTTAAAATATATGATTGTTAGATAACCTTTACAAAATAATAGGCATCAATGTGCCTTTTTTTGGTGGATTTTTGTGTAGCAAGTAAGTAATTTCCCACATAAAAATTAAGATGCTAGCTCTTTTATTTAGACCAGGGTTTCTCAACCTCAGCACTATTGACATTTTGGACCAAATCATTCTTTTGTCGTGGACCCTGTCCTATGCATTGTAGGCTATTTGGCAGCACTCCTGGCCCGCTACAAGCACATCCCCTTCCTGCTATGACAACCAGACTACTGTGACAACCAAATACATCTCCAGACATTGCCAAATTCCCAGGGAGTAGGGTGAAATAAATACACCCCCTGGTTGAGAACCTGCTTTAGGCACATGTGTATGTTAATTTTAATGGAATGCCTCTGTGCTCCTAATCAATGTATTTTTATTGTATTAGTCAGGATACAACAGGCAGGCAGTAACAAACAAATTCCACATGGCAATGCCTTAATGGAGCAAGTTTATTTTTTGTTCCAAGGCAACTGCCTTCCAGGTGGTGATTGAACAGCCTAGGCTGCTTCTATTTGGATTCCATCATCACAAGGCCTCCAGGGCTGTGGAGACCTTTTAAAGCATGCAGAGGCTGGACGTGGTGGCGGGTGCCTGTAGTCCCAGCTACTCGGGAGGCTGAGGCAAGAGAATCACTTGAACTTGATAGGCAGAGGTTGCAGTGAGCCGAGATTGTGCCACTGCACTCCAGCCTGGTGACCAAGTGAGACTCCATCTCAAAAAAAAAAAAAAAAAAAAAAAAAAAAAAAAAAAAAAAAAAAAGAAAGCA
Organism: Rhinopithecus bieti; assembly: GCF_001698545.2. NCBI lineage: Eukaryota > Metazoa > Chordata > Mammalia > Primates > Cercopithecidae > Rhinopithecus > Rhinopithecus bieti. The sequence goes on along the minus strand of NW_016803344.1, from coordinate 2,009,791 downwards.
CACAGAGAACTCAATCTATTCTTGCATGATTTAGCCCAGAAGTGACATGCTGCCCTTATATCCGCAGAGCATGATGAGATTTGATCCTATGGCTCTTTTAAACTATAAGGGGCCTGAGGGAACACAGCCCATAGGTACAAGATAATTTGGAGAACGGTACTATATCTACCACACCATTTACAACTTGGAGAGTCGGATACATATGGTGGAGGTCCAGAGGGAAGTTTCCATTTCTCTGTCATATTTTACCTTGAGAAAGGCTACTAATAACCAGAATAGAGAATATACACAAATTCTTCCTTGTGCTTTGTGTTTTACTCTTTATTGAATAAATGCTAATTCAAATCATCATGATGATATTTTAGCTGCTCAACAGTTATTTTGTAAAGTCTTACTCCACTCTTATTTCAACAAATTAAAGTCTCCAGGAAGGCCTAGAATATAAGCAATTAAAAATTAAGCTGGAGTAGTTATAGTGGGATGAGTACTTTATTCTTCTAAGCTTTCAAACACACAGTGCCTAGTGGAACTGTGGAGAAGTTTGCAAATCTGTGGTCTACTTTCTAAAGAACTTTCTCTGAACAAATATAACCCAACTGATCTGGTTGTTACAGCTGTTACATTGCTTGGAGAAAAGCAATGTACAGGAGCATCCATTTCCACAGGCTAGGAGAGGTCTAATTTCTCCCCAAACCCGATTAGTGAAGTTGTGGGAATCCCAACTGCTTTGGGAAGTCCCTTGTGGCTGATGAGACTGAGCAGCACGAGACCCTGGTGCTTTTGTTAACATTCTTGCCTCATGTTCCAAACCTCACACCATCCATTGCCACTTGAATTATAGTTCCTACTCCTCAGTACATCTCTATCAGCATGAGCTGCCCAAATTTGCATTGTCTCCTTCCCAGGCCTTGGAACACCAATGGACTCCCTCAGAAACTCAGATTCTCTTTCCATACCTGGAAGGATTAAGGCAGATGCCCTGAGGCCATATGGAAGCAATTCTTCCCTAAGTCTCCAGCACAGATTTGCTTTCACCTTCCTGATCTGGCTCCATTAATTCTCAACTCTTCTGGTAAATGGGTTTTCTGGATTGGTTCTGTCTTTATGATCCTTCTCTTTTGGGGAAGCACTAGCAACAATATCATTTGGTATCATTAATTAAAAAGTGTCAAACCACTTGCTTGTTGTTGAAAGTAGGTAATTTCTTTTCACTGATAAAAAGTTAAAGCATCTTAGAATTTGGAGAAGAAAGAATTTGAGCACCTGTGCTAAGGCAGCATGTAGAATGGTTTAAGAGGACAAATTTGGGTGCCAGATTACTTTGGTTCATGACATTGATCTTATAAGCTGCTTGAACTTGAACACTTTATTCAAGTTGACTGCCTCCATTTCCTCATCTGTAAAATGGGAATAATAATAGTACCTACTTCCCCTCATTGGGCCATGATAATAAGTCTTAAAAGAGTTAAATTTGTAAAACATTTAAAAGAGTGCCTGGCATGTAGTATAAGCTGCATACATGTTGTTAAATTAAGATAGGTAGATAGATACTTTGATATTCCCCATTATCGTACAACTCTGCTATACAAAAATAATTTGCTCTAACCTGGAGAATTCACAACAGAAGGCCCAATTATGATTCTAGAAAGATAACAGAGGCCAACCAGAAAAGCCTAGTTAGCCGCTAAAGCAGATGTCAGGTTGTTTGCCAACTTTAACCCTTGAAAAGTGAATTTTCTATTTGGCATTCTATTATAAGGAAGAACTTTCCCTTCTCCAGAATGGAGAATTTTGATAATCACAATATTGTAAAAATTATCAATGAATACCAAAAATTAGGTGAAAGTCTGATGAGAAAGAGGACATTTACCTAGTCTTAAATTATCTTCCCAGATTTTATATATTGATTACAAAAAGAAGCAGAGTAACTTATCAGTGGAAAAACTTGGTAGACACTACAATAACTAAATAATCAAAGCTGACATCACTAACAATGGAACAAACTGACTTTTATGTTTTGATGGGATGTAATGAGAACATTACAAATGTAATGATCGCTTGTGTAAGATTCCTGCCAATCTTTCATGAACTGACCTAATCCTAGGAAACATCAGATCAACCCAAACTCAGAGACAAGTTATAAAGTAACAGTCCTCTATTCATCCAAGATGTCAATATCATGTAGACAAGAAACCATTGAGGGACTCTTTCCATTTAGTCTCTTAAAGGATACTAAAATAATATGACAACTATATGCCATAGGTAATCCTGGACTTGGGGGGAGGGTTAGCTATAAAGGACAGTATTGCATTAGTACAGATTCTAGATTAGATGATATGAATTATATTAATCATAAATGTACTAATTTTGATAATTATAAAATTGAATTATAAAATTTGCTGTTCTTAGGAAATACACAATCAAGTACTTACTGTCAAATGATTCAGAAAAGAATTTACGATATATGTATGTTTATTTCTTGTTCCAAGGCAATTGCCCTTCATGTGGTGACTGAACAGCCTAGGCTGTGTGTGTGTATTGAAAGAATTATAAAGTGAATGCATGAAAATATTGCAAATGGGGTATCTGGGTGAAGAGTATACAGAATTTCTTGGTACTATTCTCGGCATTTTTTGGTAAATTTGAAATTGTTTGATATAAAAAAGTTAAAAACTTACAGAAGGATATATTGTCCCTCTTGCTTCCAGAAAAAGTACATTTGTTACTCAGCTCTTAAGGTCAGCATGAACCTAGATAATTAATATGGAAATTCAGTAGGTACCTCAGTGCATAGGTCCTGTGAGGAATTAGTAAAGAAGAACAATGGTGCCCTGCTTTGGGTTTAGAATCTAGAAAGAAAAACCTTTTAAGTAACCTCCTGGAGGCCTGAGGTATTTGCTGAAAATTTTCCAGATGCAGTTTTGTCTTGTTGAATTAAAAGATCTTTCTGGGAGTTTGCCCCATGCATGAGGCAGGCATGGGGTTTCTCTGGTGGTAGCTACTGGATATATGTCACACCAGAGAAAATCATCCCAGATGATGGGATTGTTGGTTTTAATGATAGATATGGTATTGTAATAATATACATAAGAATTTGTACTAAGTGCCTTCATTCAAAGGTATGCCAGATGTGGGCTATTTGTGTGCCTAGCACATTCACCTTCTTCCTGGCTGCGCATGAAAAATTCAGTCTCTTATGGGGGCACCAGGGCTCCTCACTTACCATGTGCTGACTCAGCAAATGTCCTTAGCAGGTACTCTTGCTAAAGCCCTGAGAAAAGAGGAGACAAAATATCTTGTTTTTTATAATTTCTTCTGGGACATGGAAGAGGAAGGAAGGGCTCTATAGCTGAAAAGGCATTTGTTTCCTGAGCCAGGGGTTGGTGAGTGTATCTAATTTTAAAAATATAAGCAATTTCTATGCATAACAGAGGAGAAACAAATTTTGGGGGTGATGGAAAGAGGGATTTCCTGGGCAAAGAACTGCCATCAAATAAGACTGTGGAAAACTGTGTGCACCCAGGTTGCATGTAAGGGCATAATTATTTTCTTTTCATACAGCAATGGCTGGTTCAGAGATCTCATGTGGCTGCCCAACATTTCTCTAGGTAAACTCTATCCATGCAATACAAATTTCTGGCCAGTATCAGAGAAACAAACAGAAAGGGTTTTCTTTTGTTAAATATGTGGATGAAGAACACTATCCTAAAATTAATTATCTCCATACCTTTCATAAAAATTCACTAAGAAAGTGATTTCATTGAAAATTTCTAACAAGTGTGATGCCTCCGACATTGTTTTCTTTCTCAAGATCTCAGAATTGTTTCAGTTATTTAGTTTTGTGCATGGTTTGGGTTTTAGAATTTTATAACTTTTAAATTAAATATTTTTTCTATTGTGAAAAATACCATTGCCATTCGATAGGGATTATAAATCTATATATCACTTTGGGTAATATGAACACTTCAACAATAGCAATTCTTTCAGTCTATGAACATAGGATATCTTTCCATTTATTTGTGTCTTCTTTAATTTCTTTCATCAATGTTTTATAGTTTTCAGTGTAAATATTCCTTCACTTGCTTGGTTACTTTTTTTGGTAAATATTATATCCTTTTTGATGCTATCATATATGGGATTGGTTTCTTGACTTCTTTTTCAGAAAGATCATTCATTATTGATGTAAAGAAATGTGAATGATTTTTGTACTTCGTTTTGTATCCTGCTACTTTACTGAATTCTTTATTCATTCAAACAGGTTTGTGTGTGTGTGTGTGTGTGTGTGTGTGTGTGTGTGTGTGTAGCATTTAGGGTTTTCTACATATAGGATCATGTCATCTAAAAACAGGAATAATTTTACTTCATTTTTTTTTTTTTTAATTCAGATGCTATGTATCTCCTTTCCTTGTCTATTTGCTCTTGCTGGTACCTCCAGTGTTTTGTTGAATAGAAGTGACCAGAGTGGACATCCTTGTCTTGTATTAGATCTTAAAGGAAAAGCCTTCACTTGGCCCAACTTATTACAATGTTAGCTGCAGGATTTTAATAAATGGCCTTTACTATGTTGAGAAAATTTTCTTCTATACCTATTTTGTTGAGAATTTTTTTATCATGAAATAATAAACTTTGTCAAATGCTTTTCCTGTATCCATTGAAATGATCATGTAGTTTTTAATCTTTCATTCTGTTAATGTGGTATATAGCATTGATTGCTATGTGTTAACCCAACCTTGCATTTCAGGGATAAATGTCACTTGATCATTGGCATACTCTTTTTGATGTATTGTTGAATTCAATTTTGCTACTGTTTTATTGAGGCTTTTTGCATCAATGTTCATCAGAGACATTGGCCTATAATTTTCTTTTCCTGTGGTATCTGTGGCTTTGGTATCAGGATGATGTTGGCCTCCGAAAATGAGTTTGGAAGTATTACCTCTACTTCTGTTTTTTGGAATTGTTTAGGAGTATTGGTGTTAATTATCTGAATTTGGTAAATTCAGCCATGAAACAATCTAGTCCTAGGTTTTTCTTTGTTGGGTGATATTTGATTATTACTTCAGTCTCTATTATTTATTGATTTGTCAGTCTTTCTATTTCATCTGGATTCAGTCTTGGTTGATTGTATGTTTTTTGGAGTTTATTTATTTTCTCTTGTTTATCCAATTTGTTGGTGTATAATTGTTCATTATAATCCCTTACAATCTTTTTTATTTCTGAGGCATTCATTGCAATAGTTTTTCTGTTTGTATTTGATTTATTTCTGCTCTAATCTGTATTATTATTTCCTTCCTTCTGTTAACAGTGAGCTTAGTTTGTTCTTCACTTTCTAGTTCCTTGATGTGTAAAGTTATGTTGTTTATTTGAAATCTTTCTTCTTTTAAATGTGTTTATCTCTAGAAAATTCCTTGTTATTACTGCTTTTGTGGCATCCCATAAGTTTTGATGAATTGTGTTTTCATTTGCATTGTCTCAAAAATATTTTAAAATTTATTCCTTGTGTGTGTGTGTGTGTGTGTGTGTGTGTGTGTGTTGATGGAGTCTCACTCTGTCTCCCAAGCTGGAGTGCAGTAGCGCAATCTTGGCTTACTGCAACCTCTGCCTGCTGAGTTCAAGCAGTTCTCCTGCCTCAGCCTCCTGAGTAGCTGGGACTATAGGTGCACACCACCACTCCCCGCTAATTTTTTGTATTTTTAGTAGAGATGGAGGTTTCAGCATGTTGGCCAGGTTGGTCTTGAACTCCTGATCTCGTGATCCACCAGCCTTGGCTTTCCAAAGTGCTGGGATTACAGGCATGAGCCACTGTGCCCAGTCTTTTTTTTTTTTTTTTTTTTTGAGACAGAGTCTCATGCTCTTGCCCAGGGTGGAGTGCAGTGGCGTGATCTCAGCTCACCACAACCTCCCCCCCCAGGCTCAAGCAATTCCCCGCCTCAGCCCCACTAGTACTTGGGATTACAGGCATGCACCACCATGCCAGGCTAATTTTATTTTATTTTATTTTTTTATTTTTGGTAGAGATGAGGTTTCACCATGTTGGCCAGGCTAGTCTCAAATTCCTGACCTCAAATGATCTGCCCGCTTCAGCCTCCCAAAGTGCTGGGATTATAGGCATGAACCACCACACTTAGCCTAAAATTTATTTTGACTCAGTGGTTGTTCACCTTGTGTTTGTATAGACATATTTGTAAACTTTTCCATTTTTATGTTGGTATTGATTTCTAGTTTCATTCCTCTGTGGTCAGAAAAGATATTTGGTATTATTTCAAACTTTTTCATTTCTTTTTTTAATTTTTATTTTATGTCGAAATGGGGACTTGCCATGTTGCCCGGGCTGGTCTTGAACTCCTAGCCTCAAGAGATTCTCCCATCTCAGCCTTCCAAAGTGCTGGGATTACAGGCATGAGCCACTGCAACCAGCCTTCCTGTTTTCTAATAATATTGCAAATCTGTATTAATTAAAACAGTATGGTACTGGCATAAGAATAGATATGTAAGGCCAGGTGCATGGCTCACGCTTGTAATCCCAGCACTTTGGGAGGTCGAAGTGGGTGGATCACTTGAGGTCAGGAGTTCAAGACCAGCCTGGCCAACTTGGTGAAACCCTGTCTCTACGAAAAATACAAAAAATTAGCTGGGCGTAGTGGTGGGTGCCTGTAATCCCAGCTGCTTGGGAGGCTGAGGCAGGAGAATCGCTTGAACCCAGGAGGTAGAGGTTGCAGTGAGCCAAGGTGGTGCTGTTGTACTCCAGCCTGGGCAGCAAGAGAAAAACTCCATCTAAAAAAAAAAAAAGGATACATAGACCAATGAGACAGAATAAAGAGCCCAGAAATAAATCTGAACTTTTTTGATCAATTGATTTTTGACAAAGCTGCCAAGAAGATATAATGGGGGAAAGGAGGCTCTCTTCAATAAATGCTGCTGGGGAAACTGGATATACACATGTAAAGGAATGAAACTGGATCCTTATCTTATACTACACACAAAAGACAAAAGTCAACTCAAAATGGATTAAAGACCTGAACGTAAGACCTGGAACTGTAAAACTTCTATAAGAAAACAGGAGAAAACTCCTTGATATTAACCTTGGTGATAATTTTCAGCTATGACACCAAAAGCTCAGGCAACAAAAGCAAAAATAAAAGAAATAATTAATAAAATAAAAAGACACCCTACAGATTGGGAGAAAATATTTTCAAACCATCTATCTGGTAAGGAATTATATCCAAAATACATAAAAAACTCACACAACTCAGTAGAAAAAAGAAGCAAACCTGATTTAATAAATAGGCAAAAGATCTGAATAGACATTTCTCAAAAGGAGAACACAAATGACCAGCAAGTGTATGAAAAAATATTCGACATTATTAATCTTCTAGGAAATGCAAATCAAAACCACTATGAGATGTTACCTCACACCTGTTAGAATGACATTATCAAAAATACAAAAGATAACAAATGTTGGCAAGGCTGTGGGTTAAAAGGAACACTTGTATGCTGTTGGTGGGAATGTAAATTGGTACAGTCATTATGGAAAAGAATGTGGAAGTTCCTCAATAAATTAAAACTCCAACTACCATATGACCCAGCGATCCTTCTGCTGGGTATGTACGCAGAGGAAATGACATCAGCATCTCACACAGATATGTGCACTCCCATGTTCATTGCAGCATTATTCACATAGCCAAGACATGGAATCAACGTAAGTGTCTATCAACGATGTGGTATGTATACACATGCATATATATATTCATTCTAAAATAAGAAGTAGGTGCTACATTTGCAACAACATGGATGAATCTGGAAGGGATTATGCCAAGTGGAATAAGCCAGACTTATAAAGAAAAATATTTCATTATCTCAGTTAAATCTGGAATCTCAAAAAAAGGTCAAACATATAGAAACAGAGTAAAATGGTGGTTATGAGAGGTAGGGAGGAAAAGGAAATAAGGAGATCAAAACGTAAACGAGCAGTTACGTGGGGTGAAAAAGTCTAAGAGGTCTAATGTACAGCTTAGGGACTATAGTTATAGTAATTATATTGTATTGTATGCTGAAATTTGCTAGGAAAGTAGATTTTAGGTGTCCTTACCACACACAAAAAGACAACTGTGGAAGGTGATGAATAGGTTAATTTGCTTAACTGTGATAAGCATTTAACTAAGTGTATGTATATCAAGATAACATATTGTATACCTTGAATATATATGATTTAGAAGTTTCCAGTAAATACTCCCAAGCTTCCAGTGCATTGCTGGATTTTGCTGGATTTAGGGACCACCATTTGCTCTTACTTCATCCATTTTGAGTACATAAATCCTAAGAAAAAGCACACAGTTATTTTTATAGGCAATTATTCCTGCTGCCTCTGATTGGCCCATTCCTCACTTTTTGATAGTCTTGTCCTGTTCAACACTTGCAATCAACATTAGCACTTTCCCTCCTGATTCGCTGGGCTGCTGATGGGCATTCATTGAGAAATGCTTTGGACAAGGCTCTGTGTTAGTGCTGTAAAACAGGTAAGCAGTACATGAACTTAGAGACTTTTTCTGGGCCCAGTCTGAAAAAGTGTCCCCACACAGGTAAAACAACTACATGATGCTTATCCCAATATGTATTCAACCAAAAATCTCAGAGGGCTGTCTGTCCCATCACTTTAGCTAGCATAACATGAAGATTTCTCAGAACAAAAGATGTGAGCTGAATAATTTTAACCCCATATGTATGTTAAAGGAGGGTGATTATTTTGGTCTTCCCATGTAAGATAATACTAATTATTTAATACAAAGCTGTTCTATACTTCATCAACTTTTCAGTATAGCTCAGCACCAAGGCTTTCTTTTCAGCATAGGTTAGCATTAAGTACCTACTAATGAATTACATTTGCATCACGTATGAAAGAAGAGCTCCACTACTATGGACTTGACAGGACTCCTCCAAATGGTTAATCATGCACTACTTTATAGACTCAGCCTTCCATTATGCCTGATTAAATGGTGTTCAGTTTATCCCTCACCTGCTGAGGGAACATAGTCTTGATTAGCTTAGATATTCAGCCAGGCAGTAATTTTTAGACCCAGTATGGGTCTAAGAAAAGCTACATTGTCTGTACAGGAAATGACCCCAGCTTAGAAGCATTTTATCACAAAGTGTGTATGGATGTTTGAAAAATCCCTCATTAATGTACATCCTCCATCTCCTTCCTCTTTCTCTTCTCCTAAACACCTCTTCCCTACCTCGAGTTGGAAAGGAACTTTTAGCTGGTGAATGCCTTCCACAGTCTGAAGTAATTTACCATTGTTAAATGATGTCAGTGGACTGATAAGCTGGCTGTTATTAGTACTATGCTGATAGTAGGCTCTATCTATGCTTTTTTTAGGATTGTTGATAACTGTGGATATGAACACAGAGTGAGTGAAGTCCTTTATGTTTTTTTTTTTTAATCCCGAAAGTATTATCTTTTTTTCTTTTTTTCTTGTGTTATCTAATCCACAATTCTAATCAAAGCTTCCATTCATTTGTTTATTCATCTGAGGTATTTTAGAACTCCTAATATGTATAATAAGAGTTCACTGGTGGAAAAAACTTACAGAAACACAGGTAAATCAGAGTGATACATGCTATTATCAAGGATAGAAGGCTCATAGAAGTCCTACTTGGCTCTCTATTGTAATCTTTGTCTTTCTGGTGTGATAGTTTTAGTAGTTTTACTTATTAATACATAATTTCTACCACTTAAATAATTCCCCATGTATCTTGTATAAACTCCTTTCACATGGCTAAGTATATCTCCCCTTGAGGATGACTCTCCAGCCTACATTAAGTTCTCCCTCTTCTGAATTATAACCTTATTTGGCCATAATGTCCTCTTACAGCAACTTGTCTTATCATCTTTGTTGGAATTTAAATTTTGTTCCATTTGTAAAAAAACATCTAATAGTTTTGCATCTGTCTCCCCAGTTAAACTACAAGTTCCTTCGGAGCTAAGACTTGTCTTGTGCTTCTCGAATTGTACATGGGAGGGACACTGTTCTAGATTTCAAGGAGCCTGAATTCTAGCTTCAATTCTACAACAAACTGGATTTGTGACTACAAGCCAGAAATTCAGTACTCTGGGTTGTTTAATATTCTAGTATACAAATGTGATGTTTGGATTTTCATGTCTCTTTAAGTTCTAAAGTCCAGAGAGTACAGCCCAGGACTCTTAGCTCAGTGTCTAGAGTAGTGCCTTTAACGTCACAGCACTCAATTTGCATCTAAAAATCTTTTGAATATAGATGGTCTCTGACTTACAATGGCTTGACTTATAATTTTTTGACTTTATGATGGTTTTATGGGATATTAAACACATTTTCAATTTATGATATTTTTGACTTACAATGGGCTCATTGGGACATAACCCCATCCTAAGTCAAGTATTGTTAATTATTGTCGGGTGCACTCAAATGTGGTCAACTTCGAATAGCTCACCATTTTTCAAAAGAAATCCTAAAATGCTGGGAATGGACTTCATACTAAGTCTTTATTGACAAGAACCAATGGTTCTCCTCATGATAGTGAGCATAACTGTGTAATCAAATTCCAGTCCTGTTCCTAGCTAGCTGTATGACCTTGGAAAAGTTGTTTAATGCCTCTGACCCTCAGTTGCTTTATATATATTAAAAATAAAATTAAGAATAATGCTTGCCTCAGTGTTGTTAGGAAGCAAGGACAAATCTTAGTTGCTGCCTTGAGCTGATACAGAAATTGAAAGTTAGATATATGTTATATAAATTACTTGAGTTTTAAACTCTTTGTCTTTTAACTTGAAGCTGGAGATAATTTGTCCAAGGATTTTAAGAAACTGTGGCAAAGGTTTTAGAGTAAATTCTGAACTTTCCAGATGGGAGTATTTCAAGGCCACAGAGTTTTATTAAGGCAAGATGGCTGCCTTGGCTTTCTTTGGGTGGGCTTGTTGGTCTTTAGTAGCATCATTGCTTGGTAGAGTAGATTGATAAATGGAAAAGCAGTGAAGTCTAATCAGCTAGTATTACGCCTAGCAGAAACCTTTCATGGTAAACTGATGGACAGAAACACCAAAAATCATGGCCATGCACCCACTCACACAAGAACTGAAATATCTGGGAATATAGTGCTAGTGCATTTGTGCTCCGTTCCCCTAACAGCACAATTAGTGAAGTGGAATCTGATTTCATTGCCTGGCATTCTCCAGAAATCTTTTAGTTTCTATCCTTCTATGGCCCTATTCCCAAGCAATCATAATCAGAAAGGCCAATTTACCTGAAATGAATATGTAAGTTGTTTCAAAATGAAATGCAATTGGTTATTGGATTGTCAGTCTCTTCCATTTGTGTGGCTGCAATTTTCACTATTTTAAGGGTCCACTATTAAAAAAGCTTCTGTCCATTCACATTAGAATGCAAGGTTCACATTTAATAGCCTTAAAGGAGAGCGCCTGGCACTTACTGAATTACCCAGTAGAACCATTCTGGGTACTTGGTGTCCTGGAGTCATCAAACTGCCTTCTTGGAAAACAGCCAACCATCCCTCAAATAATAGAGAAGCCAGATTCCAGGGCTAGTAGTAATAAATGTTTAAAAGAATGAAACACATTACATTAAGGGGGAAACTAGCCTTCAGGTTTTTTCCCTGGAAACTTTAGAAGTAATGACTAAATTAAAGCAACAGTCTTACAAACAAACAAGTACACCTCTGGAGATGTCATTTTAATCACAGCATACTGAAAACAGCGTGTGGACATTAGCCAAACACATTATTTCTTCTTATAGCAGGCTTGTTTCTCCCATTTAATAGCAGTAGCTCACACACAACTCTAAAACCTGGAGTTTGTTTTATGGAGGAATGTTTGGACCTAAACAGTTGCTTCATTATTTTCTTACATTCCCAGCAGGTGATCTTCAAAAGACATGCAAACTCAATTAAAATAAAAGAGCAGGCAAAGCTAAAACATTCATGTTCCTCTGTAAGTATCTTCTGGTCTTTCTTCTGTCTCTGGTTGTTCACTTATTGCAGCTTCCCTATGATTTTTCCCTTTGTCTTATACATTCTGGCTGGCTTCACTTCTAACCTTTCTTAATTCAATCCACCAAATATCCGGCATACTAACATTTCAGGTGACAGAGGAAGCCAAATATAAGCTGGTTATAGAATCTGCCTTCAAGATTCTCAAGATTCTTCCTCCTACCTCTATCTGTGCATGAAAAGAAGCATTAGCCCATAAATCCAAGACATACTGATACTTGGATAGTTAGCCCATGAAGAATGTCATTTACTCAGCCTCTTGTATGATCCTGCTTTGCGGATAACTTTTATAATGTTATGGAAAGGCTCTGGCTATACTTGTTACAGTCCTCACACATCCATCAAGAGACGAGGGGTGGAATGAGGGGAAGTTGCACAGAAAGGAGGAGACATCGCTGGGAATTACAGATATTTCCAACATGATCAACTAATCAGATGGCTTTTTCAGATAATTTTCACAAATCTTTATACTACAAGGAAGGATTTCTGGGCTCCATTCATATCACTGTGAGTGACAGTTGGAAAAGGAGCATCCAAAGCTAACTGAATTTAGCTAGAAGGCAGATCTTAGTGGTATTATGGAGGGACTTAGTTCCTTGGAAGAATTTTGACAATGTCTTAGGGTTTGTTAATTTAATTTTAATTGATTTAATTTTCTACGAAGAGTATAGTGTTCTGTTTTCAGCAATAGTAAGAAAGAATGTCTTGTGGAACCAATTTCATGGTTGCCTTTCATGTAAATTTTAGAAGCCTAAAAACATGGACGATCAATCTCTGGTCTACTTGGTATCCTATCATAAAGCTGCCCTCCACACATTAGTTACTTCTTGGTTTCCTGACTCAACTCTTGGCATTATCAATAAAGTAATATTTTAAAATTACTTATTTTGTGAACCGTAGTATCTCTTGGGATAATAAACCTGATATGCTTATTAACTAAAGATAATTTTCTCTATTACTCTTAGATTTAACTTTTTAAAATGTTGATGGTAAAGTCTGTAGTCTTGTTAGCCACACACTTCAAGATTTTAGACTCTTTGCTATATTCTTTTATTCTTTTACTTTGTCTTTTCAAACTGAAGAGTTCTGTTTCTTAGTCTGTTCTCATAAAGAAGCCCCTTGTTCAGTTTAATAGCTCTTCTCTGGTTGTCTCTATTCCAGTTCTTGATTTTCTTCAGCTATAATGACCAAATGATACACATGGCTCCAGGTGTAGGTAAACCATGTTTCCATAGAGGGGGTGGATAAAGTTTTCTGCTCTGTTTCCAATAGTCTTTTTCATGCTGTTTAGGATTCTGTAACCTTCTCAGCCACAAGAGCACATTGTGCTTATTTCTTCAAGTCTGCAGTATGACTCTTTTCTGAGTCATAATTGTTCAGATTATTTTGAGAGTAAGGTACACTACTATCCTTTGTTTATCTAACTTCTGTTGCCACTGAAACATTTGGTAATAACCAGGGATCTTTGAAATAGTGTAGGAAAACCTCGATCTATTGATCCCAGATTTATTTTCTCCTGGACAATGTTCTTATTTTAATTGAATCATTTTTTCCATTACAAGAATTTGGTTTTCTAAAGGAGTGAGGTTTCATGCTGGGAAACACTTCATAGATGGCCTAGATATCACATTTTTTTTTCAAAGTTAGTATACTGAATGTACTTTTACCACATCAGTATTTTGTTCTTCATAACATTGTATGTATAATGTCTCCATTAAACATGTAATATGTAAACATTGTATGTAGTGTTCCAGTGAAGAGGACAGAAATGGAAAGCAGAAATCATGAGGTTTGATTCAGATGGAGTCTGATCAGGACAATTTAAGCTCTGTCTCAAAGCCTCAGCATTACTATTCATAAGTCAAAGATGGTAACCCTTGGTAACATTGTAAAATTAATAGCATGATCCTTCTGGGGGTATTTGGAGATTTTTGAGAAGAGGGACTATTTAGGTTTAATTGATGATAGTATCAAAAGAATGAGTCGAAGAAAGTTTACATATTACTTATGGCAGTGTCACATACTGATTAACGGAAAGACTCCCTGGGCTCAGACTTAAGAATCTGAGCTCACCTCATACTGCCTTAGTGAATTTGGGGGAGTTTGTTGAACTTTCCTTCCACCCCAAGTTTATTGGAGGAAAATGACAAAGAAAATTGTATATATGTAAGGTATACAATGTTATGTTTCTATGTATTCACACATTATAAAATGATTACCACAATCAAGCTAACATATCCATCGCCTCACTTAGTTACTATTTTCTTTTTTTGTGGTGAGAACACTTGAGATCTAATCTCTCAGCAAATTTCAGGCATATAATATATTGTTATTTACTATAGTCACCATTCTGTAGATTGGGTCTCCAGAAATCCAGAACTTATTCATGTTATAACTGAAGGTTTGTACGCTTTGACTAACATCTCCCTTTTCTCCCCACCCCCAATCTCCTGCGAAACACTGTTCTACTCTCTGTTACTTTGAGTTTGATTTTTTTTTTTTTAAAGTTCTACCTATTAGTGAGGTCATGCAGTATTTGTCTTTCTGTGTCTGGATTATTTCACTTAGTATAATGTCCTCCAATTTTACCTATGTTGTTGCAAATGACAGGATTTCCTTTTCTTAAAAGGCTGCATAGTATTCCATTGTGTATATATACCACATTTTCTTTATCCATTCTTTATCCAGATACTTTATTTCCATATTTTGGCTACTGTGAATAATGCTTTATTTCCATATTTTGGCTACTGTGAATAATGCTGTGACAAACATGGGCATGCAGATATCTCTTTGAGATAGCGATTTTATTTCCTTAAGAGATATATATACCCAGAAGTGGGATTGTAGGCTAATATGGTAGTTCTATTTTACTTTTAAAATTATATTTATTTATTTTGATTGACAAAAATTGTACGTATTTATGGTGTAAAACGTAATGTTTTGATATATGTATATATTGTGGAATCACCAAATCAAGCGAATTAATATATACATTACTTCACATATCATTTTTATGTGTTGAGAACACAAAAATCCCTCTTAGCAATTTTCAAATATACCATATATTGTTATTAACTATAATCACCATGATATACAATAGACCTCTGGAACTTATTCATTCTAACTGAAATTTTGTATCCTTTTACCAATATCTCCCCAATGCCCCCACCCTCCAGCCCCTGGTAATCACCAGTCATTCTGTTCTCTGACTCTATGATATCAACTTTTCTTAGATTTCACCTGTAAGTGAGAATCATGCAGTATTTATCTTTCTGTGCCTGGATTACATTATTTCACATAACATCCCCCAGGTCTATCTGTGTCACAAATGACAGGGTTTTTTTTCTTTTTTTTAAGGGTGAATAGTATTCTATTGTGTATAAATACCACATTTTCATTATCCTTTCAACCACTGATGGACACTTAGGTTGATTTCATACCTAGGCTATTATGAAAAATGTTGCAATGAACATGAGAGTGTGAGTATCTCTTCAACATACTAATTTCATGTTTTTGGATATATATCCAATAGTGGGATTGCTGGGTCATACCATAGTTCTATTTTTAATTTTGTGAGGAACTTCCATACTATATTACATAATATCATACCAATTTACAAATTCACCAACAGTGTACTAGAGTTCCCACGTTCCACATCCTTGCCAACACTTTTTATCTTTTGTCTTTTAAATAATAGCATTCTAACAGGTGTGAAGTGGTAGCTCATAGTGGTTTTGATTTGCATTTTCCTGATGAATAGTCATGTTGGGCATTTTTAATACACCTCTTGGCCATGTGAGTGTCTGCTTTTGAGAAATGTCTATTCAAATCCTTTGCCCATTTTAAAATCAGTTTATTTGCTTTCTTACTATTGAGTTGTGTTAGTTCCTGATGTATTTTGGATATTAACTGCTTATCAGATATATGGTTTGCAAATATTTTCTCTCATTCCATAGGTTGTCTCTTCACTCTGTTGGTTGTTTCCTTTGCTTTGCAGAAGCTTTTTAGTTCAATGTAATGTCATTTGACTATTTTTGCTTTTGTTGCCTGTGCTTTCAGGTCTATGTCAAAGAACTAATTGCCCAGACCAATGTCATGGAGGCTTTCCTTCTATATTTTTTCCTAGTAGTTTTAAAGTTTCTTTTCTTATATTTAAGTCTTTAATCTATTTTGAGTTGATTTTTGTATATGGTATGAGATAAATGTCTAATTTTATTCTTTTGCATGTGAATATCCAGTTTTCCTAGCACCATTTATTGAAGATGTATTGTGTATTCTTGGTATATTTGTCAAAAATCGATTGACCATAAATGTGTGGATTTATTTCTGGCTTCTCTGTTCTGTTCCATTGTTCTATGTATCCATTTTTATGCCAGTATCATGCTATTTTGATTACTGTAGCTTTGTAGTATATTTTGAAGTCAGGTAGCATGATGTCTCTGGCTTTGTTCTTCTTGCTCAAGATTATCTGGCTATTTGGGGGTATTTTGTGGTTCCATATACATTTTAGAATTATTCCTTCTATTTCTTTGAAAAATGCCATTGGTATTTTGGTAGGGATTGTATTATATCTGTAAATTGCTTCAGGTAGTATGGACATTGTAACAAGATTAATTCTTCCCATACATTACCATGGGATATCTTTTCATCTATTTTTGTCTTCTTCAACTTCTTTCATCAACTTTTTATAGATTTCACTGTACAGATCTTTTAACTCATCAGTTAAATTGATTCTTAAGTATTTTATTTTTATAGCTATTGTAAATTAGATTATTTTCTTAATTTCCTTTTTTGGTTAGTTTGTTGTTAATGTATAGAAATACTATTGATGTTTGTATATTGATTTTATGTCCCGCAACTTTACTAAATTAGTTTAGTTTTAGGTTTTAAAAGGATATTATCTAGTCTCCATTTTGGGGATACTGGTTGTACTTATTCATAAATTGTCATGTGGATTAAAACAGATAATATGTAAAAACCACTTAGCATAATATTTATAATACAATAAGCCCTAAATGTACTAGCTACAATAATAATTTCTACTACTACTATTATTATTAATTTGGGACCTCAGTGTTTTTCATTATAACTAAATTTGAAATTTATCCACTATGGTAGAATATATTGGATAAATGAATTAAAGTTTAAAAGCTTATAGACTAATGAAAAATGTTTTCCAATTACTATTTTATGTATCAAAGTAAAATTATAATTAAATTTGGTATGTAAAAAATAAACACATAAAACATTACAATATAATAAGATAAGGGCTACTTCAGAGGTTGCATAAAGGACTGGAGAATCCAGTGACTATTGTGGATACCTGTGATTTGTGAGAACTACTTTTTGCAATATCACCCACTTTTTCCTCTGTGGAAGTCCCTTAGGTGATCTTGACTCCACCTTTGACTCCAAAGTTGGATACTTATTTCTGGCCTGGCCAATCACAGCATTGTGTCTTGCTCACAGAGTGACTGGTTCAAAGATTGATACAGACTGTGAAAATCAGGCATAGGACTTGGTTTAAACTTCTTGGAGAGATGCTTCTTCCTCTTTCCTGAACTTAAAATTGTGATGATGGAAGCCAAGAAAGATTGGTCTTTATATTGCTGTAGTGAAAGAAGTTCCTGTTTGTCAATGGAACCAACACAGAGGGCCACAGAGCAGACAGATTGAGAGACTAGGTGCTAATAATCCTGACGTTTCCAGTTATTAATGCCTTTATGCTTAAACTAATATGAGTTGAGTTTTTATTACTTGTAGTCAAGAAAGTCTTGGCATATACAAATAATTAATTAGACTTGGACAACAAGAAAGGTTCTATAAGAATTAATTCTAATACCATAGAATGAGGTGGAATAGAAAAAATTCAAAAATGGGCAAACTTTTAAGATAAAGGGGAATAGGAAGGCTGACACACAAATATATGAAATGGCATGTTTGAAAAATATGATATCAGTATGGCCAAATCTTATAAATCTCTGATGGTAATGTTTTGACCAGCCAGTTTTATTCTATCTGTGGATAGCATGGTATGGTTTAGAGAAAATGAGCTTGGGAGAAATTTAAATCCAAGATAAATAAATTATTAAGTGGATATCTTTAGGAAATTACCTAACCTTATTGAAACTTACTTTCCCATTCTTTGCTATGAGTATTAAAACTCCCATTTTCATGGTTGTTTGAAAGACTAAATTAATATTATGTATGGAAAGTTCCTAAAACAGTTCCTGCCTATCATGAAGTCTGTTGTATCTGATATATAAGTATAGCTTCTCCTGCTCACTTTTGTTTTCTTATTGCTTGGAATTTTTTTTTCACCCTTTTCCATGCAGTTTATATGTGTCTTTACAGGTTAGATTAGTGTCTTGTAAGCAGAATATAGCTAGGTCATTTTTTAAAAACCCCACCCAGCCAGTCTGTATCTTTTAAGCAAAGTTTAATTTGTTTACCTTCAAGGCCATTACTGAGATGTAAGAGTTATTTCTCTCATTTTATTAATTGACTTCTGGCTATTTTGTATATCATTTATTCCTTTCTTATTGTTTATCATTGTGACTGTGGTTTTCTGCAGTGGTAACGTTTGAGTCGTTTCTTTCTCTTCCTTATTTGTGTATTTGCTTTATCAGTGGGTTTTATACTTCATGTGTTTTCATGATGGTAGATATCTTCCTTTTGCTGTCAGGTGTAGAACTCCCCTAAGCATCATTTGTAGGATCAGTTTAGTGGTGATAGAATCCCTCAGCTATTACTTGTTTGGGAAAAGTTTTATTTCTCCTTTGTGTATGAAGGATTTTTTTTTTTTTTTTTTTTTTTTGGAGACTGGTATAACATCCTTAGCAGGTTTTTTTCTTTCAACTCTTTGAATATATCATCCCATTCTCTCCCGACCTGTAAGGTTTCTGCTGAGAAATCTATTAATCTGATATGGGTTCCTCGACTTGGGACTAGACACTTTCCTCCTGCTGTTGTAGAATTTTCTCTTTGTCTTTGACTTTAGTAAGTTTGACTATAGTGTGTTATGAAGACGTTTTTGCATTGTATCTATTTGGGGACCTCAGAGTCTCCTATATCTGGTTGTCTAAATCTCTTGCTAGACTTCGGAAGTTTTCAGCTATTATTTTGTTAAATAGGTTTTCTATCCCTTTCATTTTTTCTTTGCCTTCTGGGACACTGAAAATTTGAATATTTGGTTGCCTTGTGGTGTCCTATATGTCACATAGGCTTTGTTCATTCTTATTTCTTATTTTTGTCTCCATGAGTTATTTTTAAAAACCTGTCTTCAAGTTCTGAGATTGTTTCTTCTCCTTGATCTAGTCTATTGTTAAAGCTTTCAAATGTATTTCGTATTTCATTTAATGAATTCTCTGGGTCCCTAATTTTTTTAATGATATCCATCTCTTCAGTAAATTTATCATTCATGTCCTGAATTGTTCTTCTGATTTTTGTCTTGCTTTTGTGTATTATCTTGTATCTCACTGAGCTTTCTTAATATCAATATTTTAAACTTTTTCTGGAATTTTATAAATTTCTTTTTTATTGGAATCCATTGCTGGAGAATTATTGTGTTCCTTGGAAGACATTCTATTTCCTTGCTTTTCAGACTTCCTTTGTTTTATGTTGATACCTGGGCATCTTGAATAATAGTCACTTATTCTAAGTTTTTGGATTTACTTTCATAGGTGAGAACTTTTCCCTGCAGAGGTATCTATGGTGTTGGCTGGGTAGGGCACTTTGGCTTTATATCTGGGTATGTGCAGTAGTTTAGTTTCCTCATGATTTCTTCAGCTGTAAACAGTGTCAGTGGTATCTGCTATTTCCTCAGTGGCTTAAGGTGTGGTTGTTAGTGGAGGCTGTGGTGAAATTTTTCTGGGTACTGGGATGCCAGCTGGGCCAGTTCTTTGACCTTAGTGGCTGCAGTGGTGGGCCAAGCATACTGTCCTGTCCTTGGGCCCTGGGGTGGTATATACTGGCACTGGTGTCAGGAGGTCCAGGTGGGTTAATTCTTGGGCCTCCAGGTGGCTTCCTTGGGGGCTGGTAGTGGCAGTGGTTGGCTGGGCATGATCTCTGGTTCTTGGACAACAGGTATGGCATGGGCAATGTCAGTAGCAGTAATAGAACAAGGCTCTGATTCCCAAGCAGCCTGCACTGGTGTTGGCAATAGCTATGGCAGACTGACTAGGCCACACCCCGGGCTGGCAAGGTGGTGTGTGTGTGTGTGTGTGTGTGTGTGTGTGTGTGTGTGTGTGGTAGTTGTGGTGATAGAGGCAGATTGGGTCGGCCTAACCTCAATCTCCTGGGAGCAGTGCTCAGGTGCCAATAGTGGTAGACAGGACTGGGCAATTCCCAGGACCCTGGATGTTGTTTTTGGGCACTGGAATGGTGGTGCCAGGTTGGCTGAACCTGTCCTCAGGTCCCCTTGTGGTGCATGTAGGCACTTGCTGTGGTAGGCAGTAGTGAGGTGATAAGCAGGCGGGAGCAAAATGCTTGGGTGGGGGTGGCAGTGTCTGCACTGCAACCCTGATATGTGCAGTTGTTTTCAGTAGCAGCAGCCATAGGCAGGCAGCTGGGTAGTGCATGCTTTGCTCCCACTTTGGCCACAGCTGAGGCAGTCCACAGAAGTAGTGGCTATAGGAAGGGGAGTCTATTCTTAGGACATATGAAACTGTGTGGCAGCTTAGCTTATGGGCAGCAAAGTTGCTCCCAATGGCTCCTGCTTCAGCCCTGGTGGCCATAGCCAGCTATGGCAGTTGGCTGTAGATGGGAGGTATCAGTGGAGCTCCAGGAATGTGGAGATGCAGGGGCTGTTGAGACCCAGGGCAGGCTGCATTCTGGTGGGAAATGGCTCTGAAAGTGGTGCCTTGCTGTATCTGCTTATGACTCAGGAGTGTGTGGGACCCAGAGTTGAGCTCCCTCTCTGGAGCAATGTAATTGTGTGGTTTCCAGGCCTCTCCCTGTGTTAGTCTGAGGGTCCACGAGGATTGAGGGCCTTTCCTGCAGTTAGGATCACAGGAGTCTGCCCTGAGCATGTGGATGACTGGGGGTCCCTCATGTATCCTTTCCCACATTGGGGTCCTCTCCAGACTCCCAGATGATCCCGGCTGAGCAGGCTGCCTCACTTCCCTCTCCTTCCTTGCTTGAGGGCTTTCCTATGACTTCCCTGAATTCCAGTGTTCTCTTTCAGATGATCTATTCAAAGAGTGATTATCTACTTGCCATTTTGGCTCTTTTTGTGGAGGAGGCAAGTACCAGATGCCTCTAGTAAGCCATCCTGAAGCCACCCACCCCTGCATCTTTTGTTTTTTTTTATTTTCTCTTGCTATTTTGGTAGGGTTGTTGCTGCTGCTTTTTTAAAATAAATACTTGTTTTAAATTCACATTTTACTGATTTTTGTTTTTAATTTATTTACAAAATAAATGCTATACATCGTTCCCAAAACCAAGCTTTCGCTGCTTCTCAGAAGTTTTGAGAGAACTCTAATGATTTTCATCTTTTCTGAATAGTATTTATTTGTAAATTTTTAAGTAATAAAATCATTCATCGTAAAACTATATACAGATGAAAATTTTCATATATATATAAATAAATATAAAAAATAAAATCCCGATACTATAATATTTGGTGTATGTAGATAAATATGAAACTAAGCATTGTTATTCCAACCCTCCCTGAGCTGTAACAACTATCATTGGCATTCTGATGTATTTCCTTCTGGTCTTCCTCCACAAAGGACAAGCTTTTTTGTTTTAAACAGAATTGTGATTTCATTATATGTAAGGCTTTGTTAATTCCATTGTCAGTATTTTCTTTCTTTTTTTTTTTTTTTGAGACAGAGTCATGCTCTGTCACCAGGCTGGAGTGCAGTGGCGCGATCTCGGCTCACTGCAACCGCTGCCTCCCGGGTTCAAGCGATTTTCCTGCCTCAGCCTCCCAAGTAGCTGGGACTGCAGGTACATGCCACCATGCCCAGCTAATTTTTGTATTTTTATTAGAGATGGGGTTTCACCATGTTGGCCAGGATGATCTTGAACTCCTAACCTCGTGATCCACCCGCCTCATCCTCCCAAAGTACAGGCATGAGGCACTGTGCCCAGCCTATCATAAGTATTTTCATGTATCGTCATATATTTTAGAAAATGGTATTATTGACTATATATCAGTTCATTGTGTGCACATATTTTATTTTATTTTATTAATTTGCTCTTTTCAGTTATTTAGGTTTTTTCATTTTTTTATTATAAATTTCATAGTAATATATGTCCTTAGACATAAATCTGAGTGTGAATCTAGGATTATTTACTTAAAATGAATTTCCAGACACAAATTGTGGGGTAAAGTGGGAGGAGCATTTTTAAAGCTTTTGATATATACCGCTAAATTGTCTTATAGGAATGTATAAATTATGAAACAACCAGTAGTCCATGTGAGACCATGCATTTCCTTATCCAAATGAAGAGTTAAAGAAATTATTTGCCAGCTTTTTTGGTGATATGTGGTAACTCCTTTTCCTGATTTGAATTTTTTTCTATTACTAGTGGCTTTTTACAGGTTTTTCTTATGTTTGTTGGTTGTTAGAGTATTTTTTTTTATTGTCTATGTCTATCTTAGTATCTATGCCTATTTTAATTTTTTTAATGTCTATGCACTTTCTTTTGGGGCATTCATCTTTTTCTAGCAAGTTCTATGATATTTTAAAATAAAAGGTGTTAACTCTTTGTCATTATAGTGTAAATATATTTCCCAATAAGTTTTTAAATTTTCATTTATGATATACATAAATTTTAACTTTTATATATTAAAAATATCTATATTTAAATGACTTTGTCCAGGTGTAGCGACTCATGCCTGTAATTACAGAACTTTGAGAGGCTATGTCAAGAGGATTGCTTGAGGCCAGGAGTTCCTGGCCAGCCTGGACAACACAGTGAGACCCCATCTCTAAAAAAGTTTTTTTTTTTTAATTAAATCATTTTATTCCTTTTGTTTCTCTCTCTTCTCTCCTTCTTTTTCCTTCCCTCCCTTCCTCCCTTCCTCCTTTCATTCCTTGTCTCATTCTGTCACCCAAGTTGGAGTGCAGTTATGCCATCACAGCTCACTGCAGCCTTGTCCTCCTGGGCTCCAGTGATCCCTCTGCCTCAGCGTCCTGAGAAGCTGGGACCACCAGGCATCCACTGCCATGCCCAGATAATTAATTTTTTTTTTTTGTAGAAACGGTGTCTCACTATGTTGCTTGGGCTGATCCCAAACTCCTGGTCTCAAACAATCCTGCTGCTTCAGCTTCCTAAAGTACTGGGATTACAGGCATGAGCCATTGAGCCCAGGCTCTTTTTAATATCTTCCTCCACGTTTTTACGTATCAATCCTGCATTCAAACCTTTACTCATTCTGAAGCAAATTTTAGTATATGTTATAAGGTATTGATCCAACTTTTTATGTTTATAAATAGTTAACATATCCAAACCATTTCTTGATATTAATTTCATCCAATGATTTAAATTGCCACCTTCACTATATTATAAATTATAGTTTTGATTTTCCTATTTTTTTTTTATTATACTTTAAGTTCTAGGGTACGTGTGCATAACGTGCAGGTTTGTTACATATGTATACTTGTGCCATGTTGGTGTGCTGCACCCATCAACTCGTCAGCACCCATCAATTCGTCATTTATATCAGGTATAACTCCCAATGCAATCCGTCCCCCCTCCCCCCTCCCCATGATAGGCCCCGATGTGTGATGTTCCCCTTCCCGAGTCCAAGTGATGTCGTTGTTCAGTTACTTCTTATACGAAAATTAATTCAAGATGGATTAGAGACTTAAATGTTAGACCTAATACCATAAAAAACCCTAGAAGAAAACCTAGGTAGTACCATTCAGGGACATAGGGCATGGGGCAAGGATTCATGTCTAAAACACCCAAAAGCAACGGCCCAGGCAAAAGCCAAAAATGACAAATGGGATCTCATTAAACTAAAGAGCTTCTGCACAGCAAAAGAAACTACATCAGAGTGAACAGGCAAACCTACAGAATGGAAGACATTTGCAATCTATCCCATCTGACAAAGGGCTATATCCAGATCTACAAAGAACTCAAACAAATTTACAAGAAAAAACAACCCCATCAAAAGTGGGCAAAGGATATGGAACAGACATTTCTCAAAAGAAGACATTCACACAGACAAAAAGACACATGAAAAATGCTCATCATCACTCGCCATACAGAGAAATGCAAATCAAAACCAATGAGATACCATCTTCACACCAGTTAGAATGGCAATCATTAAAAAGTCAGGCAACAACAGGTGCTGGAGAGGTTGGGGAGAAATAGGAACACTTTTACACTGTTGATTTTCCTTTTTGACAATGAATTATTTAAGAGGCTACTTTAGATTTTCCAAACTTAATAAAAATATTGTGTATTCAGAGACTGTATTCTCTGTAATTTCTATATTTTGTTACTTTTGAGTGTCTATTGTAATTAAATATGAACTTAAGTTTAGTCAATGTTCAATATATTTTACAATGAAGATATAAACTACAGCTACATGGGATAAAGATATACAACGATTCATTTAATTCTATTTATTTTGTTTAACTTATCTATGATAATAATTCTAATACTTATTTTAAAAATGGTTAAGTTTAACAAACTTTAAAGAATCACTTGGTAAGATTTTCATTTGGGGATAATGTCCAAGGTTCTTGCTAGTTTAATGTACCTTAGTAGTACTTTGTTCATTTTCATGGTATCCACAAATTAAACTGTAGTAAAATGTGTGTAGTTATTGCCTTACTGTGAATTCTATGGGGGTAAAATTGATGCCTTCCTGAACCTATTCTGGCACAGGATTCATAGACAATAAACACTTTTAAAATGCAGTTGAATTTCACCCAAGTTAAATCCAATGCAAAGCTGCAAGCGGAAATTCCTAAAGAGAGTAAATCCTAGAAATAGTAAAGAAAATCATTGTGTCCTCAATGCCAGACTTATGGTAATTGAGTAGAAAGTGACGGGCTTTCGAATAGGATTCTAATGATTGTTTCTCTCTGCAAAGATTTACAAGAAACTGTCTACTCCCATAAAGTTGTCCTCTGAAGAACTCAACCTTGACAGTGGATTGAATTTGGTGACCCTGGGATATGGGATTTCTATTTCTAGAGAAATAGACACTCATCAAATAAACTATAGGATACCTTGGAGATACCGCAGGTTTGGTTCCTGGTCACTACAATAAAGTTAGTATTGCAGTAAAGTGAGTCACACAGATTTTTTGGTTTCCAAGTAGATATGAAAATTATATTTATACTCTACTGTAGTCTATCCAGTGTGCAATAGCATTATGTCTAAAAAACACATACCTTAATAAAGAATATGTACCTTAATAAAAAATGCATACCTTAATAAAAATATTGCTAAAAAATGCTAACAATCATCCAGTCATGCTCTTTGTATTGGTAGAGGGTCTTGCCTTGATGTTGATGGCTTCTGACTGATCAGGATGATGGTTGCTGAAGGCTGGAGTGGCTGTGTCTATTTCTTAAAAAAAAGACAGCAATAAAGTGTGCTGCATCAATTGACTCTTTCTTTTACAAAAGATTTCTCTGTAGCATGTGATGTTGTTTGATAGCATTTTATCCACTGTAAAACTTCTTTCAAAATTAGAGTCAGTGCTCTCAAATCCTGCCAGTGCCTTATCAACTAACTTTATGTAATATTCTAAATCGTTTGTTGTCATCTCAACAGTATTCATAGAATCTTCACCAGGATTATATTCCATCTTAAGAAAAGACTTTCTTTGCTCATCCACAAGAAGAAACTCCTTATCAAGGAAAGTTTTATCATGAGATTGCAGCAATTCAGTGACACCTGAAGGCTCCACTTCTAATTCCAGTCCTGTTGCTATTTCCACAACATCTGCAATTACTTCCTTCACTGAAGTCTTGAACCCCTTGAAGTCATCTATAAAGGTTGGAGTTAGCTTCTTCTAAACTCCTGTTAACATTGATATTTTGACCTCCTCCCATGAATCATGAATGTTCTTAATGGCATCTAGAATGGTGAGTCTTTTTCAGAAGGTTTTCAATTTATTTTGCCCAGGTCTATCAAAAAAGTCATTATCTATGGTGGCCATAACCTTAAAAATGTATTTTCTAGATGATAAGACTTATAAATCACAATTACTCCTTGATCCATGGGCTACAGAGTGGATGCTGTGTTAGCAGGCATGAAAACAACATTCAGCTCCTTGGAAGTCTCCATCAGAGCTCTTGGGTGACCAGATGCATTGTCACGGATTTTGAAACAAATCTTTTTATCTGACCAGTAAATCTCAACAGTGGGTTTAAAATTTTCAGTAAACCATGCTGTAAACAGATGTGCTATCATCTAGGCCTTGTTGTTTCACTTTTAGCACACAGGCAGAGTAGACTGAGTATAATTCTTAAGGGCCCTAGACATTTCAGAATGGTAAATAAGCATTGACTTCAACCTAAAGTCACCAGTTGCATTAACCCCTAAGAAGAGAGTCAGCCTGTTTTTTGAACCTTTGAAACCAGGCCTTGGCTTCTGTCTAGCCATGAAAGCCGTAGATGGCATTTTCTTTAAGATAAGGAGTTTTCATCTCCATTCATTCTGTTTAGTGTAACCACCTTTATCAATTATCTTCACTAGATCTTCTGAGTAACTTGTTGTAACTTCTACATCAGCACTTGCTGCTTCACCTTGTACTTTTATGTTATGGAGACAGCTTCTTTACTTAAGCCTCATGAGCCAACCTCTGCTAGCTTCCAAATTCTCTTTTGCAGTTTCCTCACTTCTCTCAGGCTTCCTAGAATTGAAGAGAGTAGAAGTCTTGCTCTGGATTAAGCTCTGGCTTAAGGAAATGTTGTAGCTGGTTTGATCTTTAATCCAGACCACTCAAACTTTCTCCATACCAGCAATAAGGCTTTTTCCACTTTGTTATCATTTGTATGTTCACTGGAATAGCACTTTTAATTCCTTCCTTCTTTTCCTTTACATTTACAACTTAGCTAACTGGCTTAACTTTTGGCCTGTCTGGGCTTTTGGTATGTCTTCCTCACTAAGCTTAATCATTTCTAACTTTTGATATCAAGTGAGAGACTTACAACTCTTTCTTCTACCCGATAACTTAGAGGCCATTGTTATGTTATTAATCAGCCTAATTTCAGTATTGTTGTGTCTTAGAAAATAAAGAGGCCAGAACAGGAGAGAGATGGAGGAACTGCCTATTGGTGGAGCACTCAGAACACACACAACATTTATGGATTAAGTTTACTGTCTTTCATAGCCATGGTTAGTGGTGCCCCAAAAGAATTAAAATAGTAACACCAAAGCTCACTGATCACAGATCACAATAAGAGATATAAAAATAATGAAAAAGTTGGAAATATTGTGAGAATTACCAAAATGTAACACAGAGACACAAAGTGAGCACGTGCTGGTGGGAAAACAGCACTGATAGACTCCTGGAGGTGGGGTTGTTACAAACCTTCAATTTGAAAAAATGCAATAATTGAAAAACATAGTAAAGACAAATGCAATAAAATGAGGTGTGTCCGTATAGTATGTATAGTATAGAAGATACTGAAATAATCTTCCCAGAAAATCATACATCAAACCAGAAGAGCCAAGAGCCTCCTCTACTCCAGGCCATCAAGATTCTGCCAATGTTCTCTGCTAGCGAAGCCCTCATGGGACTTAGAAGACTTGCTTTTGCTCCATGATAAATTTCAGCATAGGATTTTTTAACTTACATTGGTAACTGCATATCCAGCCTCAGACTTTCTGGACAAGCAGCTATTCTCCTCTGAGGTTTTCCCATGATGCTCTCCGTGGGACCTACAAACTAGCCCTGCTTTTCTCAGTCTGGGGATCCTTCCTCTTCCACTCCTTTTGCCTCTCTTCTTTGAGAAACTCTCTTCTCTTTTCTTCCCTAGGTACTTAACATCTAGCATTATTTCCTCAAGAGTTTGGGTTCTACAGGGATAATTTAACACAAATGAATATCTCACTGAATTACCTTATTTAAAGTGCTAGACTCTCATTCCCTCTAGAAATAAGCTAACTTCTTTTTTCTGGGCCTATGTGTGCAAGTAAGTGAGATCCTGCTTTGATACCCCAGATGCCCTGCTCCCAGCGCAGGGTCAGAGCAGACCCGGCTGAGGCTGTGGTGGGCCTGCTGAAGAAATTCAGAATCAGACTGTTTGCTCTGTGGAAGTCTCTCGCCTCTGCCTTCCAGACCTTCCTCTCTTCATTTCTTGCCTAGGTGTGCTAGACCCTTTCCTGCTTTCTTGAATTTTGTTTCACTCTTTCTTTTTCCCTCCCTCTGTCTCATGAACCCCAGAGGGAATGAAACTGTGGTCCATGTATGAATTCAGTGGGCAGACATATTGGTTTGGTTTCCAATGGGGGGAAAACTGTACAGTGTGCATCTAATTTGAACTAGTGGTCAGTATTTAACATTTGGAAATTTCACATAAGAATCCCTATTTCCAACTTCTCTGAACATTTGAAAGATCTGGCCACACTGGGCCCACATTTGTGGCAAAAAAATGAGTTGGAGTCCTTAAAAAATTATGCTAAGTGAAAGAAACAAGTCACAAAAGACTATGTATTGTATGATTTCATTTATATGAAATATCCAGAATAGGCAGATCTGTAGAGGTAATGGATTAGTGGTTTCCCAGGGCTGGGCATTTGGAGGGAAATGGGAAGTGACTGCTAAAGGGCACATGGGATTTCTTTTGGGGAATGAGAATGTTCTAAAAGGGATTGTGATAATGGTTACACAAATCTGTCACTACACTAAAAATAATTGAATTGCACATATTAAATATGTAAATTAGATAGTATGTGAATTATATATCAGTACATGTTTAATTCTTTTTTTAAAGTGGGTTGAGGTTAGGTAGCATGTACCTTCTTTAGATGGGTACCTGCCATAGTCTCCATAGTCCCATATTGACTGCCCTACACTGGGACCCAGTTAACTTCTTTGATTTTGGCCTCTGTTGGCATTTGACATTTTAGCCTCAGTTCATATTCATGAGCATTTTCCTTTTCCTAGTACCTTTGTCATGATAAGTTCCCTTTTCTTTTTCCTCATGAAAATTACCTTTACTGGTCATCCAAGAGCACATCTCCTATAATATTTTTTGACGTGTAGTTGTCAAGTTTCTGACAAAGAAATGTATTTCCTTATTAGTAACAATATTGCTATAAAATTATACCTTATCGAACCAAACTTTCTTATAAATATAACCTGGATTATGGATTTCATATACAAATACAGTGCACTATGCCAACCAAAGAATAACAGGAAGTACTTTATGACCCCACATCATCTAACAGTTCTCCCCTAAACATCCCTGTAGCATGACCAGGCAGGAGATGCTGCAAGACTGGGAACAGAGCTGCAATCACTGGCATTTTTAAACAGCTTGTTGATGGACTGGGCTTATGAGAAAACCAACATTACACTGAAACTCTTAGGGATACTTTAAATTGGTGGATTAGATGGTCGCTTGATTAAGTTTGGGTTATGTAAACAGTGGAGTGTTTAGATTTAGGCTTGGCTGTTGGAGTCTAGGCAGCTGTTTGTACTTAAGTCCAGCTAGAAGTCTTGTTAATCAAAGAACTGACTGAATTTCTTTCTTGCTCCCACCCCTGCCTGCTTCTTTTTTTTGTACCTGTGTTGTTTTTCCCCCTGTCCAAACCCTTTGGGCTCAGGACTGTAGGGAGGCAAAGGCAGAGCATTTTGAATGTTTCTCTGAGGACAAGGAACTTATTTTTTTGATTACATAGTGATGTGCCCCACAGATCTCCCTCACTGTGAGGTAATCACTTCGTTTATCCAAGTTCTACAAAGCCTTTATTATTTCGGTTAGTTCATATTTTTGAAGCTAAGTCATCAGTTTGATGCGTTTGTTGTAAAATGTGGTTTAACAGCTTGTTAGCACATTTATTTTTTTTTAATGGAATCCAAAGATATTTCATGCTTGAGCAGTAGTGGATTTAAGAGCCGATGAAAAGCCCCGCGAGCTGGGCGCAGTCAGCACAAAACAATGCCGGGAACATTGTGGAGCCCTGCGCAGGGCTACCCCCAGCAGTGGTGTGCGGGCTTTCTTGAACTTTAAGTTACTTTTTGTGCTTTTCTTTTTCCCTGACAGTGTCTCATAAATAAGCCATGTTGCCTTATGCGTGTTGGTTTCGGATTGTCTAGGACGCACTGGATCATTTGAGCAGTCTGCGTTCATGTGGTTTTTCTCCCCTCTGAAGATGATTCGATTCTGTTTTGTCCACAAAGGGGAGACGTGGATTGCTGTTTTCTGTCCTCCAAGTGTGGCTTTGTAAAGCTGTCTCAGAACTAACGGGTTGGAACTGAAAACTATTATGGAGCTTGGTGAATGTCTGTGAGCCTTTGAAAAGTAAAAGCTGGGAAGCGACAAACTCTTTCCACAGTTCAATCCCAAATACAAACGAGGTCATTTTCTTGGGAGGCAGCAAAAGTGAGCATTCTGTGTTTGACCAAAGACAACCTTTTGGTTGAGATTTTGATTATCCAGGGATGAAATGGAGGCAAATGATCTTCTTTGCCTAAATCCAGACCTACCTTTGTACCAGGCTAGGTATTTGTTGGATTGAAAGGACTGCAGCCCTTGGAGAGCAGTTTCACATAACTGGAATTGGTCAAAATGGGCTTTCTGATGATATCTTATATATATTAT
>NW_016803344.1:1963949-1978883 GCF_001698545.2 Rhinopithecus bieti | reverse complement strand
TTTGTTGGATTGAAAGGACTGCAGCCCTTGGAGAGCAGTTTCACATAACTGGAATTGGTCAAAATGGGCTTTCTGATGATATCTTATATATTATTATTAGAATATATTATTATATATTAGATCTATATTAGATCTGATATAGATCTATATTATTAGATCTAATATATTAGATTATAATTATAATTCGATAATATAATATTAGATTATAATTATAATTAGATTATATTAGATCTATGTTATTATATCTAAACTGCTTTACCTTACCAGCCTCCCCATTTGCATGTCTGTGTTGTCAGTTCATAAACCAGATTACAATGATTTTTCACCATTCAAGTCAGAACTCTTATGTTTCGTTTATATTCCGGAAAGTGGAGATTAAGGAAAAGTATTGAGACGAGAAGGCAAGTTTCTTCTTACATAATAATACCTGAGGTTCTCAAATTGAAGTGACAGCTGATAAAGTGCTTAGAGCCTAAATTTTATTTTTATCTATCTCTCTAGAAAGATATGGTGAAACACTTAAGGGAAAGTGAGGAGACCATATGTGAAAAATTACCAACTACTTTGCCAGTGATTACCTAACAATGAACGAGATCCACATTTCCAGTCTGCCCACACCTCCAATGTCTCTTTGAGGTTGAGAACATAAATCGTAACCCCTGTGTGAGGTAATCTTACTTTCTTAAAGAAGGAAAAAAAGACTGCTGTTAATGGCAATGGTGCTCATGTACATGAAGATTACAAAAGCTGGTCTTGGAAGGGACCCTACTCCAACTATCTGATTTTATAAACAACAAAACTGAGACTAAGAAACTTGTTTCTGACTCTGGGTTATTGTGAATGCGTGGCTTTGAATATTCACATGCAAGTTTTTGTCTGAATACCTGTTTTCAATTCTTTTGAAGTAGGATTGCTGAGCCATATAGGCTAATTCTATGTTTAACTTATTGAGGAACCTCCAGATTTTTTCTGCAGTGGGTGTACCATTTACATGCCCTCCAGCAATGTACGAGGGTTTCGATTCTCCATGTGCTCAGTAATACTTATTTTCCAATTTTTATTTATTACAGCCATATAGCCATATAGCCATATCCTAGTGAGTGTGAGGCGGTATCTCCTTGTGGTTTTGATTTTCATTTCCCTAGTAACTAGTGATGTTGCGTATCTTTCCATGTACGTGTTTATCATCTCTATATATTCTTTAGAGAAATGTCATTCAATCATTTTCTCCTTTTTTAATTGAGTTGTTTTCTGTTGTTGTTGAGTTGTAAGACTTCTTTATATTTTTTGGATACTAGACCCTTTTCAGATATATGATTTGCAAATATGTTATCCCATTCTGTGGATTGTTTACTTTTTTGATAATGTTTTATAATGCAAAAGAATTTTTAATTTTATGAAGTTCAATTTATTTTTTTCTGTTGTTGCTTGTGCCTTTGGTGTCATGTCTAAGAAACCATTGCTAGATTCAAGGGCTTGAAGGTTTTTCTGTGTTTTT
This sequence comes from Rhinopithecus bieti, assembly GCF_001698545.2. Lineage (NCBI taxonomy): Eukaryota > Metazoa > Chordata > Mammalia > Primates > Cercopithecidae > Rhinopithecus > Rhinopithecus bieti. The sequence continues at coordinate 1,977,385 of NW_016803344.1, read as the reverse complement.
TTGCTAAGTGTTTTATGGTTTTGGCTCTTATATTTCAGTCTTTGATTCATTTTAAGTTAATTTGTGCATATAATGTGAGGTAAGGATCTAACTTCACTCTTTTGCATGTGGATATCCATTGTCCCAGCACTGTAGAAGAGACTATTCTTTCTCCATTGACTGACCTTAGCACACTTGCCAAAAATCATTTTACCATAGTTATATGAGTGTTTCCTGAACTTTTCATTACATTCCATTGATCTATATGTCTGTTCTGCCAGTATGCAGAAATTCAGTTTTTCCTCTTTACCTGAAGTTATTTAGAAACTATTTTTTAAGTTTTAAATTGAAGGGATTTTATGAGCAATATCTGTGTTAAACTAAATTTTTATTTCGCTGGTCAAAGGGAATTCAGATGTGTATATGATCATTTCATTTTCTTTGAAATTCAGTAACTTCGTTATGTGTTGCTTGTTTTCCTGGAACAAGTCTTTTAAAGTAGCGGATTCATATCTTTCTTTCAAGCAAGTTTTCTTCTATTATATCTTTCTTCATTTTTTTGTTTTTTTCTTATTATTTTCATCAGAGAATTCAATTATGTATGTGTGATATTTTCTGATTCAACTTCCACTATTTTAGAATCTTTACTCTTTGCTTTTCACTTTTTGTGATGTCATCAAGCTTTTCCTATAGTCACAGTTTTTTGAAAATTGTTTTTTGATACCTTTTCTTGCTTCAAGTGTGGATTTCTTCATTGCAATATATGTGTGTACATCTATCTATCTATCTGTCTGAACATATTTATAGTGACTGTTTTGAAGTCTTTGTTGAGTCAGACATCTACGTCCTTTCCCGAGCTATTTCTGCCTTTGTCTGTGTATGTTCTGTTTCTTTGCATGTCTTTTTTTTTTTTTTTAAACTGGGCATTTAGATAATATATTTTAGCAACTCTGGATATTGATTCCTCCTGCAGGACATTTTAGTTTTATTGTTGTTTGCTTATTTATTTGTTTGATAACACATCTGGACTATTTTAGTGATGTCTATTCTTCCTTCTCTACTGTGAGGCCTCTGATACTGCTCCTTAGAGGGCACAGCCTTGCACACGCACACAGTCACCTTCTGGTGAAAGTTGTTTTACCAGAGTTTTTCTTAATTATCTCTTTCCCTGATCTCTCTGTTAAGCTATTGGCTTTTATTCCTGTCATAGCCAGCTGTTAGGCATCTCTAATTGCCATCACATTGCTCTGTTGTTATCACCAGTGCCCTGGGACATAGATTAATTCGTAGTCTCATCCAATTAAGCTTGAATCTCTTTGCAGGGTTAGGTTACAGGCCAATCTTTGAGGTTTGCTTTGACCACAGTTGGGGACTTCTTGGCTGTTTCCCTAGTTGTCTCTGATAATCTCTCTGGCTTATAGTTTAGCATGTTGCTCTCAAGGAGTTAAAACTTTACAATCAAAGTCTTCTCTGTTTTTGAAAGTGCTCTTAAGTTTGAACTTCCCCATACTCTGTTTTATATAAAGTCAGTTCCTTTGGAGAGAGGTTAGGTGTTCTCTGTTCTCATGGCCTGTCTCTCTCCCTGGGAAATATCTCTGAGCTACTGCTCCAGAGAAGGTGGTGGGGACAATGGTTCTTTCTTCTCTTGGCGTAATATTCCTGATTTAGTAGCAGTAAATAGCTGTTGGTCTTCTTAGCTAGCTTCTTGAAGTGTGCAACCTCTACCGTGTGAGTGAGCAGGAATGAGGGTGATAGGGGTCCTAGTAACCTCAGCCTGCTGAGCCTGGGGCAGAACTTCCTTCCTGTGAGTGGGGCCTGGGTGAAAGAAGGGAGCGTGTGACCTCTTGGCTGCACTAGCCTGAAATTTAGCCTCAGTGACGTGAAATTGGCAGAGGATGGGAAATACTGGTAGTCTGGTCCTACTGGGGAGATATAGTAACCTTTTTTTTTTTTTTTTTGAGACGGAGTCTCGCTCTGTCGCCCAGGCTGGAGTGCAGTGGCCGGATCTCAGCTCACTGCAAGCTCCGCCTCCCGGGTTTACGCCATTCTCCTGCCTCAGCCTCCCTAGTAGCTGGGACTACAGGCGCCCGCCACCACGCCCGGCTAGTTTTTTGTATTTTTTTTAGTAGAGATGGGGTTTCACCGTGTTAGCCAGGATGGTCTCGATCTCCTGACCTCGTGATCCGCCCGTCTTGGCCTCCCAAAGTGCTGGGATTACAGGCTTGAGCCACCGCACCCGGCTATAGTAACCTTTTATGGGGAACTGAAGCTTCTGTCATACTGAACTGGGAGTAGAGAGAGAGAGAACAGGTCACAGCTCAAGTGCCTCAAATTCTCAGTGTTCTTACCAAGATTTAGTAGACTTTTAGCATGTTTATTCATTTTCTGCATGCCCTTAAAACAGTTTTCAAAGACTCTAAGTTAAAAAATAATAATTTTCACCAGTTATGGTTGTTTGGCGAGGGAGCAGATCTGTGGAACTTCTCATGCCTCCATTCTCTCTCTCTATTCTTTTCTTTTTTAATCTTCTTTTTAGAAGACTTACTTTTTACTTCCTCCTGTTATTGGAATATTTATGTTTTGTGCTATTCTTCATTTATAATTTGTCTTACTATGGCAAGCTGTTTTTTTGTTTCCTTAGTTTCTCCTAGGCCGCGTGTGCTTCCTTTATCTTTGGCTGATATTTCTTCCCTTGTTTTGCATTGTGGTTTCTGTTCGTAAGTCCATAGCTGGTTCTTTTCTCTTTGTTACTTATCCTTGAAAGAGTCAGGCTGTTTTCTATTGTGTTTCAGGGGTAGATGGGAAGTTTGAACAGCTTGAAATTTCTATTTGAATTTTTTTTTGAACACTTTACCAAATCTTTTTTTTTTTTTTTTTTTTTTTTTTTAAATCCTTGGCGCAGCCCTTTCCATTTCTGGGTAACTCACAGTAGTGCATATTTAGTCACATTCCCTGTGCTGAAACCTAGTGATGACTTTCTCTTTTTCTTGGCTGTGTCTCACCTCCAGCAGTCTCTCTGGGCTCCCAGGATAGGTCATAGACAATTAGAAATGGCATATGTATTTGTCCTTCAACTTCACCTCTCCTGCTGTTCATTGGTTTCAGGTTGGGTCCCTTGAGGGACATCTTTGCCTTTTCCCATGCCCTGTCCACAGAGTTTGATTTTACTACTAGCAAAGAACCACAAGACAGGCCTTTCAATATTGTGCCACATTAAGCAGGAAACCTGTCTCCTGATCAGTGTCTGAAGGGTTCTGTGTCAGCTGTAACAGTGTTCTGCTTCGGGATCCAAATAGCACTGTTTGTGGGCACATCTACCTTGTAGTTTTCATTTTTGGCAGATTTCTTTTCCCTATTGCATTGAAAATGAAATTGGTTTTTAGAAAGTCTCTTACTGTTCCTTTTCGGCATATATAATGAAGTAAAAAAATGCTTTTCATCCTCCATATTTAACCAGATAGCAATTTTATTCATATCTATTTTGATAACTGATGTATTTGATCAATATTCTAATGTCTTGTGTTTAAAAATGTACTCTTTTTTTGATGTTTTCTTGTTTCGTTTTATATATTGCCTTTAATATGACTGATACAGTTTTTTTTTAGTGTTTGAGGTTTATATATACATATGTTTCTTTTCTCTTATACGTTTCATCTGAATTACTTAAGACTTTTTCTATTGATCTTAGTGTTAATATCAATTATCTCTCTTAATAGGCAAAGCCTCTAGCAATCTTTCGTTATTTTCCCCTTAATCTGTCTCCTATTTTCCATATTTTGTTCAAATCATCTTGTAATTAGAATTTAGATTCACTTGGGAGCAAACTTCACAGACAGATATTTTGAGTTTGGGTTCTACTGCATCTAATATGCTTCTCTGAGTAATTCTCCTCACCAACTGCACCAGGCGAAATACTCATGACTCTTATTTGTTTGTTTGTAAATTGAAAATTGGAATACTTCAAAAGAAAGTTGTGTTCACAAAATTTGAGTACTCAGATGTTTCTGGATACTTAAGAGCAAGGAGGTCAATCTCTATTCATTTAGGATATATCTGTAACTTTTGAGACATGCAGCATTACAGCTGGCTGCTTCTTTACAGAGATTCACCTTACTGGCAATACATGTTGAATAAATTTATAAAAAATAAATCAATTGCATAGGAAATTTAAGTCAATACAAATTAAGTGCTTTCTTTCTACATATCTTTCTGTCACAGAACCTAACATTTGGTTCTACCTATGATTTAATATTTTTCACTGTTTTTGATACATAGACATTTTGGCCATTTTTCTTTTCTTTTCTTTTTTTTGACACGAGTCTCATTCTGTCACCAGGCTGAAGTACAGTGGCATGATCTTGGCTCACTGCAACTTTGACATCCTGGGTTCGTTATTCTCCTGCCTCAGCCTCCCGAGTAGCTGGGATTACACGCATGCACCACCACACTGGCTAATTTTTTTATGTTTTTGGTAGAAACAGTGTTTCACCATGTTGGCCAGGCTGGTATAGAACTCCTGACCTCAAGTGATCCTCCCACTTTGGCCTCCCAAAGTGCTGGGATAACAGGTGCGAGCCACCGCGCCCAGACTTTTAAAAGAGGTAAATACTTTATTTTTTAGGTAATGAGCTTGAGCAAACTAAGCCAGGTGGATAAGATGGTAGTCGGGCATCAATTATATAATTCCCTGTTGCAAGACAGACCCTGAGAAGGAAATAAACTTTACCAGGAGAGGTTATGTCATGGAAATAGCCTGGAAATTAGAATTAGGGGATTTGTTGTTGGGGCCTAATTCTGGCATTTCCTAACCTTGTATCACTGGACAAGATCTTTCAACACATTAAACCTCTGTTCTAATTTGTAAATGGATGACAATAATATCTAATTCACAAGGTTACTTTGAGGAGTATGTGAGAAAATGTATGTGAAAGCACTGAACCAGAGACTAATCACTAAATGGTATTTGATCGCAAAACTACTAGAAAAGACCCAGGCATATACATTGGCACATAGAATTTGTAAAAGTTATAGTATAACAAATAAGGATTATTTCTACCTATATGGCTACTTTTGTAGTGTATAGATGGGTGGGGTGCTAGTTGCCTAAACACCATTTACCTACCCTTTTCCTTTTTCTAATAGAATCTTAATATTATTGCGGGTGGCAATGTACTTAGCTGAAATTCTACATTTCACAGTCTCCCTTGCAGATACAGGTGACAAATAAAATATAAAATGGTTGTTATTGGTAGGACTTCTGGAAAATGTTCTGTAGAAGGGGCTGAGAAAACTGGTACATGTACCTGTTTTCCCTAACTCCCTTTCTCCTTTCTGCTGCCTGGAATACAGATGTGATGGCTAGAACTACAGCAGAAATGTAATGGCCATGGTCATGTGATGTTGATGGAAGCCAGTGTTAAGTACAGTGAAGCTGAGAGATCAACAAACAAATAAACAAAAATCCTTGGGTTTCTGAAGATCGTTGCTTGACGTGCCTCTGGGTTTATTTTACATGACAGAAAAATAAACCTGCATCTTGTTTAAGCTCCCATGATTTGTGTTTTCTGTTCTTTGTAGCCAAAAATGTTCCAAATTGATTAGAGTTTCTTCTGAAACACATACACACAAAAGGGAATTGAGGGTGTTTTTATTATTTAACATCTTTTAAACAAATATGACAGATCAAATGGATTTCAGACAGAAGGAGGAATACTTGGCTGCATTTTAAAGAAAATGGATATTCTATTTTATGTGAAAATAATTTTTAGTACACATTTGCACTCCACAATTAGCGTGCACCTCTTCTTCCCTGTTTACATTGCTGCTCGTATTTTCTCTTTGTTTAATATTTCCATTTTCCCCATTGACACTCTTTTTCTCAAACAGTTGCTAGAAACTCATGGTTGGCTGTGTCTTTCCTCTGATTGGTCTGTCAGGGTAGTGGACTCCCAGTGGAATTGCAAATTTATAGCAACAGCTTCTCCGTGTCTTTACCATATCCATCCCTTCCCATCAAATAAGGGGAGGACAGCTGTTTCTTGGTGTGTTAAAATTGTCCTCTAAGACTATAAATGTATTATGCTTCTGGGATCTCATAATCCGGAAACCATCCCTGTTATTGTTTTCTCCACACTTCACCCAATGTAGAGAGATTATTATTCAAGTCCTGATATATTTTAAAGAGATTGAATGCATTTCCTTGTCACCATTTACTGAGTATCTGCTTCATCCCAAGCTCTGTGATGTGTAATTATGCAGCAGAGTTTGGATAATGTGCTTTGGGGCTTACAAAGCTTACCGTCCTTTTATGGACTCAGCATCTTTTCAAATCTCTTCAAGTCTTGCCTATTTCATGCATTGTATCTGTTTTATTTAGAGTCAGTTGTTATTCAAAAAAAATGAATGGAAGAACTAATCTGGAGGAAACAAACACAATACATGAAATAGATAAGACTTGAAGAAATGTGAAAGGATAGTGATTCCAAAAAAAGAATAGTAGAGATTAAAAAGAATTTTGAAAATGGAAAGCTAAAATCCCCTAAACTTCCTTACCAAACTAAAAAACTTAGGAAATGGATAAATAACAAGGCAAAACACTGTAGTGTAAGAATTAGTCATCTGGAAGATGGAATTGAGGAATATCTTCCCCAACAAAATGGAGAAGAAATATATGAGAAAAGTGAGAGTTAGATGATAACTCAACAAAATCTAATTTCAATCTGAGAACAAAAAGAGAGAGGAAAAGGTGAAGAGAAACTCAAGGAATTAACAGAAGAAAAGTTACTGGAACCAAAGCAATGTTTAAATCTTCAAATTAAAATAGCCCCCATGTAACTTTGAAGAATAATGAAAAGTTATAGAAATATCCAGATGAAATGTATAAATTCCAGGGATAAAGGGAAGACCCTAAACATGTTCCCTTACAAGAAGAAAAAGTTTTTATGTGCCAGTTTCTCTGACCTATCTCTATGGTACTCAGTAATTGGCCATTGGATCTATATAGCTTGTTTCTTTGCATTCATAATTTCCGTTTTTATTTTTCTCTATGTTCTTTGAAATTTCCTCAACTTTATCTTCAAGTTCTTCTATTATTTCTATGTTTTAAAATCCTAAGCATTTTTATTGCTCTTCATTTCTTCATAGCATTTTGTTCTTATTTTATGGATGAACTATCTGTCGTTATAAATTCAAATATTGCTGCTGATGAATTCTCCTTTGTTCTTGGAGTAACATCTCAGCTTCCAGGGCTGGATTTTCTATGTGTTTGTCTTTGTAGTCCTTATTTGTGATGTTGGTTTTATGCCTATTCATTGAGAGAATGAAAGTCTAGATTTATGATTCCAGGCTGTGGATGTAAGTTTCCTGTTATGTAGGAAGATCTGTATCCAATATACCTCTTCCATGAGTGGCAAGGCTACATGGGACTACAGTCATTCCTCAGTGTCTGTGGGGGATTGGTTCTAGTACTTCCTGTGGACACTGTAATCTACTTATGTTCAAGACCTTATATGAATGGTGTAGTATTTGCATATAGCCTCTGCAAACCCTCCTGTATATGTTAAATAATCTCCAGATTACTTATAATACTGAATACCATGTAAATGCTATATAAATCGTTGTTACACTGAATTGTTTAGGGAATAATGACAAGGAAATAAAGTCAATATATGTTCAGTCTAGATGCAAATGTTTTGGAACATTTTCCATCTGTGGTGGGTTAAATCCATGGATGTGGAACCCATAGACACAAAGGGCTGCCTGTATTGTATACATCTATATAGTGTGTCAACAGTGTGGTTCTATCTTGACATGAGGGGGTGGGATAATCCATCTCTCAAGCCCGCAGTAACCCAAATGACAGAGTAAGTATGTTAAGGGAATTTTTTTTTCACTGGAGCACCAACATTCATAATAAAAGCACAAGTTCTTCACATGTGATCCATTCAATTTCTATGGAGAACCTCCCTCAACCCCATCTTTTTTTGGTGCTGAACATTGGATCTCCTGTCTTTGACAGGGTGACAATATTTTCAGCTTTACATATACAGAATCATGTTCCCTTGATGGGATGGTTTCTGTTTCCCCAACAGTTACCTCATAGCCTGTTCTGCATAGCTTGCTTCCTTTCTAATTTTGTAATTGTGGTAAAATACATATAACATAAAATTTACTATATCAACTATTTTTAAGTATATAGTTCAATAGTGTAAGGTGCATCCGTATTGTAATGCAACCAACTTTCAAAACTTTTCCATCTTGGGAAACTGAAGCTCTACACCCATTAAACAGCATCTCCTCATTCCCCCTCCCTGAGTCCTTGACAAGCAAGCACTATTCTACTTTCTGTTTCTATGAAATTGACTACACTGCATGCCTAACGTAAGTAGAATAATATAGTATTTGTGTGTGTGTATGTGACTGACTTATTTCATTCAGCATATGTCCTCGAGATTTGTTCCTGTCATAGCGTGTGTCAGAATTTTGTTCCTTTTTTAACGCTGAATAATACTCTGTTGTTTGTATGTTCCACATTTTGTTTATCCATTCATTAGTTAATGGACATTTGTGTTACTTCCTATTTTTGGCTATTATGAATAATGCTGCTATGGACATGGGTGAGCAAATATCACTTCAAGACCCTGCTTTCAATTCTTTCCAGTTTACAGAAGTGTAAATACTGGATCATATAGTAATTCTATTTTTATTTTTTTGAGAAACTGCCATACAGTTTTCCATAGTGGCTGCACAATTTTACATTCCCACCAACAGTGCACAAGGCCTCCAATTCCCCAGATCCTCATCAACAATTGTTTTCTCATTTTGAAATATATGTGTATAATGTAATACAATTATATTTTATCTATGTAATATATATGCTATGTATTATATAGTAGCAATTCTAATGCGTATAAAGTGATATCTCCTTGTGGATTTGATTTGTATTTCCCTAATGATTAGTGATGTTGAACATTCTTTCACATGTTTGTTGGCCTTTTGTGTACCATCTTTAGGCAAACAGCTATTCAAGACCTTTGCACATTTAAAAAATCAGATTGTTTGGGGTTTTGTTTTTTGTTCATTTTGGGATTTCTATTGTTTTTTTGGAGGTATTCAGTTATAAGAGTTTTTTATATATTCTGGATACTAACCTCTTATCTGATATATGATTTGCAAATTTTCTGCAGAATAGATATTTTCTCTCATTCTGTAGGTTGCCTTTTCGTTCTACGGATTGTGTCCTTCAATGCAGACATTTTAAATTTTGATGTAGCCCAATTTATTTATTTTTTACTTTTCTTCCCTGTGCTTTTGGTGTCTTATGCAAGAAGTCACTGCCAAATGCAATGTTATAACATTTTCCTACTGTGATTTTTTTCTAAGCGTTTCAAAGTTTGAAGTCGTACATTTAGGTCTTTAATCTATTATTCGTAAACTCTTGTAGATGATATCAGCGTCCAATTTCATTATTTTGTATGTGGACATTCATTTTTCTTATGGCCATTTGTTGAAGGCTGTCCTTTCTCCATTGAATGTTTTTGCATGGACTTTGAAAAGATTACGGTGAAAGAAGTCAGCTACAAGAGACCACATACTATGTGATTTCATTTATATGAGATGTCTAGAACAGGAAAATATATAAAGACAGAAAGTAGATTAACAGTTGTGAAGGTCTGGGGAGGGAATAAATGGATTTACTGCTAATTAGATGATGCTAATTGTGTAGTGATTGTACAGTTCGGTGAATATACTAAAACATTTGAACTTTACACTGTAAATCAGAGTATGTGAAAAAATTTACATACCTGTGAATTATATCTTAATAAAAGTGTTAAAAAGAAAGGATACCAAAGTCTGTGCATACTTAGTTTTGTATTCCGTCCTGTGGAACTCATGTATGTGAAAAGTAGGCCCTTCATATAAACAGGCTTTAGATTACATAATTACTGTATTTTTGATCCTCATTTGGTTGAAAAAATCCACTTATAAATGAACTTGCACAGTCCAAACCTATGTTGTTCAAGGGTCGACTGTATATACATACGATGGAATATTATTCAGCCTTAAAAAGAAAGAAATCTCACCATTTGCGATAATGTTGATATTTCTTGAAAATATTATGCTAAGTTAAATAAGTCAATCACAGAAGGATAAATACTGCATGATTCCACTTATAAGTCATCAAAAAAATCAAACTTATAGAAGTAAAACATTGACGGGTGGCTGACAGAGGATGGGAGAGGTGGAAATGGGGAGTTGTTCAATAGATATAAATTTATAGCAGTACCTATAATTAACAACATCGTATTACACATTTAAAAAAGCACATGGTCACAGGAAAACTTTTGGAGATGATGAATATGTTTATTACCTTGATTGTGGTGATATTATCATAAGTGTATTCATATGTTCAAACTCATCAAATTATTTATGTTAAATGTGTGCAATTTTTAAAATATATCAATTATACTTCAATAAAACTGGGGAAAATAGAGTAAAAAATATAAAGGGCACATATAGAGAAAATGTAAAATGGAGATAAAATCCAAGTATGTAATGATAATATTAAATGTAAACGGATTCAACAATCCAATCAAAGGCAGATATTTAGACTGGATTAAAAAATAATAAACAGTATACAACTGTATGCTACCTGTAGGAAGCACACTTTAGATTAAAAATAGCTTAAAAGTAAAATGAAAAAAAGTTACATTATTCAAACAACAGCTATAAGATACATGGAGTGAATGATTGTTAGCCTGGTAATTTATATCAGATAAAATAGATAATAAAACAAAAAGTTCCTAGAAATAAGGAGGGACACTGATATGGTTTGGCTGTCTCCACCCAAATCTCATCTTGAATTGTACTTCCATAATTCCCATGTACTGTGGGAGATAATTTGAATCATGAGGGCAGTTTTCCTCCTAGTGTTCTCATGGTAGTGAATAAGTCTCACGAGATCTGATGGTTTTATCAGGCATTTCTGCTTTTGCATCTGCCTCATTTTCTCTTGCTGTCACCATGTAAGAAGTGCCTTTCACCTCCCGCCATGATTCTGAGGCCTTCCCAGCCATGTGGAACGGTAAGTCCAATTAAACCTCTTTTTCTTCCAAGTCTTGGGTATGTCTTTATCAGCAGCATGAAAACAGACTAATACAGACACATTACAATGATAAAAAGGTAATTCATCTCTGAAGATATAACAATTACATACATTTATGCATCTAACAACAGAGCCCCCCAATACATAAAGCAAAAACTGACAGACAGAATTGAAGGAAAAAATAGGCAATTCAACAATAACAGCTGGAAATTTCGATAACCCACTTTCAATAATTGACAGAACAAATAAGCAAAAGATCAACAGGAGTATAAACAATTTGAATAACACTGTAACTAGACCCAACAGATATCTGTAGAACACTCTACTCAAATACAGCAGAATACATAGTCTTCTAAAGCACATATGGAATATACTCTACAATAGACCATGTGATCAGCCATAAAACAGATATCAATAGATTGAAGATTAGAATCATGCCTAATACATTTTCTGACCATATAGGAATTAAATTAGAAATCAGTAACAGAAGGAATTTCAGGAAATGTACTCATGTGGAAATTAAACACCCCCAAATAATGTGTCAAAGAAGAAAATCCAAGAGAAATTTAAAAAATCGACATAAATAAAAACAAAACCACAATATCCCAAAATGTATGGAATACAGTTAAGAAGAACTCAGATGGAAAGTTATGGGCATAAATGCAAATATGCTAAAAAGTCACTAACTTCATTTTCCACCTTAAGAAACTAGAAAAAGAAGAGCAGATTAAACCTAAGAGCTAGCAAAAAAGGAAACGATAATGACTAGAGAAGAATGAGACAGCAGAAAAAACCAATGAAACAAAAAATGCATTATTTTAAAAAATCAACAAATTTGACAAATCTTTCTTTCGACTGACAAATAAATAAAAGAAGACTCAAATTACTAAAGCCAGGAATAAGAGGGGACACAACACTACTGACCTTACAGAAATAAAAAGGATTGTCAAGGAATCTATAGGCAATTCTATGCCAACAAATTAAATCATTGAGATCAAATGGATACATCTTTAGAAAGACACAAACTATCAAAACTGACTAAAGAAGAAATAGAAAATCTGAATTTATGTATAAACAGTTGGATTATTAAATTAAAAAAATAAACTTTCCACAAAAAATTTCCAAATTCACCAGTTTCCGTCACTGGTGAATTCTATTAAGCATCCAAAGAATAAAAACCAATACTTCACAAGCTGTTTCAAAATATAGAAGAAATGGGAGCACTTTCCAACTCATAAGGCCACTATGATATTAAAGCCAGGCAAAGATATTACAAGAAAAGAAAACGGTAATTTAATATTTCTTATGAAGATAAATACAGAAAATCCTCAACCAAATACTGGCAAGCAAAATCCAGCAACATATAAAATGCGTTATACACCATGACAAAGAAAGATTTCTCCCAGGAATGCAAGGCAGTGTTTGCATCTGAAAACCAAATAATATGATACATTGTATTAATAGAATAAAGGACAAAAATCACATGATCATCTCAATAGATGCAAAAACAGAATCTGACACATGGCAAAACTCATTCATGATAAAAAAAACAAAAAACAAAAAACACTCAAAGAACCAGAGTTAAAACGGAACTATCTAGCCTTACAAAGGATGTCTACAAAAACCCCATAGATTATGTTATATTTGATGGTGAATGACCAAGTGTTTTCCCCCAAGATCAGAACAGGACAAGGACGTTTATTCTCACTACTTCTATTAACATAGTATTGGAATTTCTAGCTAGGTTAATTAGGAAAGAGAAAAAAAAGGCACCCAAATTGAAAAAGAATGTCTATTTGCAGTTGAAATGATTTTGTACATACAAAACCATAAGGCATTGACTAAAAAGCTATTAGAACTCATAAATGAGTTCAGCAGAGTTTCAGGATGCAAGATTAATACACAAAAATCAATTTTATTTCTTTACACTAGTATGAAGAATCTAAAATTAATATTAAGAAAACAATTCCATTTATGGTATTGAAATATTATAGCATTGAATGAAATACAATTTTTTTCAATGTTGAAATGTTCAAAAGAAATAGCTTTGGAAAAAGATTAAAAACTTGTGTGCTGAAAATTACAAAATGTTGCTGAAAAATTAAGAGCCAATGAAATGTAAAGACATCTTGGGTTCACATATTAGAAGACTTAATATTTTTAAGATGGCAATATTCCTTAAAGTAATTGAGAGACTGAATGCAACAATCCTAATAGACTTTCTTATAAAAAAGAGAATCCCAGTTTGCTTTTCACAAAAATTGACAAACTGATTGTAAAATTCATACGGAAATGCAAGAAATCTAGAATAGCCAAACTAATCCTAGAAAAACAAAATTGAAGGACTCAAATT
>NW_016803344.1:1949377-1963811 GCF_001698545.2 Rhinopithecus bieti | reverse complement strand
ACATATTAGAAGACTTAATATTTTAAGATGGCAATATTCCTTAAAGTAATTGAGAGACTGAATGCAACAATCCTAATAGACTTTCTTATAAAAAAGAGAATCCCAGTTTGCTTTTCACAAAATTGACAAACTGATTGTAAAATTCATACGGAAATGCAAGAAATCTAGAATAGCCAAACTAATCCTAGAAAAACAAAATTGAAGGACTCAAATTTCCAAATTTCAAAACAAAGCCATAGCAATTGAGACAACATGTACTAGCTTAAAGATATCTATCTATCTATCTATCTATCTATCTGTCTATCTATCTATCATCAATCAATCATCTATGTGTCTTATCTATCTAAATGGAATAGAATCGAGGGTTTACAAATAAGCCCTTATTATTTCTGCTCAACTGACTTTTAAACAAAGATAGCAAATTCAATGAAAAAAGAACAGTTTTTCAATGAAGTCATGGAAGAACTGGATATCCACATGCAAAAATCATGAGGCTGTGTTCTTACCTCACAAAATATAAAAATTCAACTCAAAATGAATCATAGACCTAATTTGAGAGTGTGAACTGTGAATTCTCAGAAGAAGTCTTGGAATAAATATTTGTGGCCTTGATTCAGGCAATGATTTTTTAGATATAACACCAAAAACACAAATGACAAAATAAAAAATAAGTTAATTGTACTTTATTATAATTAAAATCTTTTGTGCAGCAAATCATACAATCAAGAAAGTGAAAAGACCACCAGTGAATGGAAAAAAAAATTTGCAAATCAAATTTGTAGAAAGAGACATGTACCAAGCATATATGGAGAGCTCTTACAATTCAATAATGAAAAGTAAGTTAAAAATAGGTAAATAATTTGAATAGACATTACTACAAACAAGATATACAAATGACTAATAAAAACATAAAAAGATGCTCAACATCAAACCCACAAAGAGATCCTACTTTATACCCATTAGCATAGCTAGAATAAGAAAAGAGAGAAAATAATAGGTGTCAGAAAGAATATAGAGAGATTGAAACCATTATCCATTGCTGGTGGAAGTGTAATATGGTGCAGTCACACTTTAAAACAGTTTGGCATTTCCCAGAGTTATGATATAACCCAGAAATTCCATTCCTAAGTATATGCTTGAGAGAAAAAAGTACTTCTATACCAAAACCTATACACAAGTACTCAAACTAGTATTATTCCTGGTAGCCAAAATGTGGAAATAACTCAATTGTCTATCAGCTGATGAACGGATAAACAAAATATGGTATATTCATATAATGAAATATTATTCATCAATAAAAAGGAATGAAGTCCTGACATGACACAGCATGAATATGAATCTTGAAAGCGTTATGTAAGCTTTCAAGCTTACATAAGCTTGAAGCCCTTCACAAAACACCATATATTGTGTGACTCCATTTATATGAAGACCCAGAATAGGCAAATCCATACAGACAGAAAGTAGATTAGTTGTTGCCAGAGGATAGGGGAAAAAGAAATGGGGGAGTGATTGCCAGTGGACATGAAATGTTCCAAAATTGTATTGTGCTGATATTTGCACAACTCTGTGAATATACTAAAAACATTTCATTGTATGGTTTAAATGAATGAACTTTATAGTATGTAATTATATCTCAAATCTGCTTAAGAAAAGGAAATAGATCGTGGAGGAATAGGATGAGATCGAGAGAGCAGATAAAGTGTTAATTCATGGTTAGAAGCAGACGTACTTTTTTCATAGTGCCAGATAAAAGGCATCTCCGAGGCTAATTTTACGTTACTCTTTTTTTTTCATGTGAAGATAATCATTGTTGATTTTAACTTGATTTAATTTGTATAAAAATATCCTGCGAGTTCCACACTATATAATTTTTCCTTAAGCCCTGTTTCCTTGAGTGATAACTTCTGCTGGTGGTCATCAGTGTTTTGACCATGATCTGGACATAATCTCCTAGATGATCATATTGTTTCCTAGTCTACAAACATATCCCCGCATTGGCTTTATTATATTTTCCATCTGCCCTTTCTGCCTGAAATAACTCTGAGTCAGTCCTACCCACAGAATAGGATGTCCCGCTGTGCGGACCAATAGAGGAGCTGTCTTCTGTGCTTGGAGCTGCACGTGTGCTGTTCCCATCATCTGGTTGTTGGAGGTATATCTGGGTGTACAGCACAGATACCACATCTTCTAGAGTTATGACGCCTTGTACAGTTCCTTTCTAGTCAGTAGGCAAGTATCAACACCTGGAATGATGTTAGATCACTCTCTGCCTAATCCTTGCTTATTTAAAGAAGGCATTTTAAATATTGCCCAGTCTTCTTTTTTAATACCTTTCTGTTTTATTCAGATATCGGGTAAAATGCTATGAAGGAGGAAAGTAAAATTTAAATAAAAATTTAATAAATATTAGTAAGAGAAGAAAATGTCATTACTCTTCCAAGGAATATGGAACCTGAAAACAGGCAAAGTAAAATGTTAAACACTTCCAACTCAGAAATGCCTCTGCATTTCCAGCTCACTACAAAGGAGACATCTCCAGTTTTCCACAGGGAAACAGATTTACTACAAGGTAGTTAGTAAGTAGAAACAAATCCTTATTTGACTCTTTCTTCTAAGAAAGGTAATCAGATAATCAGAGGGTAGAAAAGTGCCACTCAGAAAGCAAAATGGAATGGACCAATTATTCTAAAGATAAAGGTGGTGGTTATAAGCTGCTTCCAAACAAGTGACAAGCAAGTGTTGAAAATATGCCTACCATATGATCTAACTATTCCACTCCATGACATTTATCCAAGGGAAAGGAAAGTCTATATTTAAACAAAGATTTTAAAATAAATGTTCAGAGCAGGTTTATTTGTGATTATGAAAAATTGGAAACAATCCAAGTGTCCATCAAGAGGTGAATAGGTACACAAATCTTAGTATATCCATACAATGTAATCCTACAGAAATAAAAGGGAATGAACTACTGAGACATATAACACACATATAAAGCCCAAAGTAAAATAAAAGAAACCAAACAAAGAGTATATATCATATGATGGTGGAAGGATAGGATGGAAAGATTGCCAAATGGCACAAGGAAACTTCTGAGAGTAATGTGTGTGTTCACCATGTTGATTGTGCTGATAGCTTTACAAATACAGTCATGTACCACATAATGACTTTTGGTCAATGACAGACTACATATATGACGTCTGTCTCATAAGATTATAATGGAGCCAAAAAATTTCTATTGCACAAATACTCACCATTATGTTACTATTTCCTTACACTAGTCAGTGCAGTAACATGCTGTACAGGTTTGGAGCCTACGAGCAAGAGGCTATAATATATAGCATAGGTGTGTAGTAGGCTATACCATCCAGGTTTATGTAAGTATGTTCACACAGTGATGAAATTGCCTAAGGATGCTTTTCTCAGAATGTATCCTTGTTGTTAAATGATGTGTGACTGTATGTATATATATCAAAACTTTTCAATTGCATATTTAAAATATGGGCAACTTGCCATGTGTCAATTATACCTCAACAAAACTGTATAAAAATAATGAATCACACGCCCTGGAGTGGTGGAATCTAGTTGCCCTCTTTACATGCTTAAGCTCATTACAATAATACCTGACTATTAAAGAAATCAATATGCATGTGAAAGAAACAGAAAGGGGCAACAACTTGGTGAAGCCACCACTGTAAAATAGCAATTAGTGTCTAAAATGAACCGAGATTCACTGCAATTAAATAACAAATATTTGTCCTACAAGTTAATTTTGAGATAATCCTTTCTATTAAATACTATGGAAAAGTACAAACTTAATAAAAAATACAGCTCACTGAATTTTCCTAAAGTGAGGAAACTTGTGTAAACAGTACCCAGATTAAGAAACAGAATATTATTAACGTTCCAGAAGCCGCTCTTGCACTTCTTTCCAGACACTTTCCCCTCCCAAGAGGTACCCTGATTTCTAACACTATGGATTAGTTGGGTTGGTTTTTGAACTTTATCACTGGACTCATATGGCATGTCCTTTAAAAGAGCTGGCTTCTCTTGTTCAATATTATGCTTGTAAGATTCATCCATGCTGCTGCATGTGTGGCAACTGTTCATTTTAATGCCATACAGTATCCCACTCTATGTCTGTATTTTTTATTTATCTGTTCTACTGTTGATAGGCATTGGATTGTTGTCCTGTCTTGCTTATTATGAATGGGGCTTCTATAAACATGTATGTATTTCTATTGGATATATACCTTGCAGGGGAGTTGCTAGATCATGGGACATACATACATACATATGTGTGTGTGTGTATATATATATCTCCATATATATATATCTCCATATATGTATATATATCTCCATATATGTATATATATCTCCATATATGTATATATATCTCCATATATGTATGTATATATATCTCCATATATATATATATATCTCCATATATGTATATCTCCATATATGTGTATATATATATCTCCATATATATATATCTCCATATATATATATATATATCTCCATATCATTCCAGTTGCTTGGCATATTCCAAAAAGATGGTGTTTTCTGTTGCCTTCATTTTAGCTTTCTGGCGAGTGTGTAGTTTACTGTGAGATTTTAATTTTCATTCCCCGATAACTAGTGTGGGCAAGCTACTTTTCATATGTTTATTTAGTTTTTGATTTCATCTTTTACGAAATGTCTGCTCAAGTCTTTTGTGTATACTTCTATTTTGGAGTTTTTTTCTTATTAATTTGCAGAGACTTTTTTAATACATGGAAGACACAGAGTTATATTTTGCCCCAATCTTGTTTCATCGTGATGCTTTCTTTTTTACTCTTTAATAAAGTCTTAAACAGAAGTTTTAAATTCAAATTTAAATTAAAAGAAGTGGCCCCCACTTATTCCTTTAAGTGCTGCCTGTTATAGTGGTCCAAAGATGGAATAGTGAATGGAGATGGTTCCACCCAAAAATAGTGTGAAAAAGGGATTCTGACACTGGCTGGAAAATGGCCAAAAGGACACTATGTATTCCTGAGCACAGTATTATCTTAGCTCTGGTCACAGCTTAGGTCTCCCAGAAAGTGAACACTGTGATTCGGGGAGGGGAGGGATAACGGAGTGGGAAGAGAGGGAAGTCAAGACTAATGCAGTCCCAAAGACAGCTGTAGCCAACCCCACATGAAGCTCTGGAGCTAGAGTGGCCCTTCAGAGTTGCACCTGACTGGGCTGAGATGGCCAGGCCTTGATATCCCCATGTCAATGAATCACTGCATGTGGCCTGCCCCAGGCTGTGCCCTGGAACAGGGCAGATCTCTGCCACTGAGACAGTCCAGGAAGGTGCTGAAAGCTGAGGGCATCTGCTAACCACACTCCCGGGAGCTGGACAACAGGTTCTTTCTTGAAGACAGATCACAGTATTTACTGCATCTACCGCAGCAGGTTATAAATTTTCTTTTAATCTTTTTAATAAATCTTTGTAGTTATGACTTTATTTACTTTGTCAATGTATCTGGCTTAATCATATCCTCCCGAGATGTCAAATTGACCGCAATTCAAAGAACAGTAGCAGTGCCTTCAGAATCCTTCAGAATCCACCTTCATCTAGTGCTTCGCCTTGTGTCAGAAGCTCCCCACTCAGTGGACTGCCCAGATTTCCCACAACCATACACATCCCCCACCCAAAGTCCTGCCCATCACTGCAAAAGCCTACTCTGCTGGGGCTTTTGTCTAAGGAATCAGAGTTCTTGTGCTTTTGTGTCCAGGAGCAATGAGCAGGCAATAACCAACTTCGTTTGAACAAACAGTAAACAGATTCATATACACTGGGATATGGTCTTCCAGGATCCCCAGACCTGCTTTCACCAAACACGAAATACCTGTTTACAAAATTCTGCTCTGTTAGCTGGAACTCTTATTCCCCTCCCCACAAAAAGACCAGATGTTTAAAATATCTCTGGAAAATAAGAAAAATAAATATTTAAGTAAAATTGTATTTCATCTCTAAACTGCTATTTCAAATATCAGGAGAACTTGCTATGCCCTTTTGTACAAAAGGGAGTAGGGAAGCTGGGACATGTAACCTGAGACAGAACCTCTAAAGCACATACTGCGTCAACTTTTAGCTCATTGGTATGACTAATTGAGAGCTGATAGTAAAAAGAGAGTATATGTTTGTGTATGTGTGTGCATATAGAAAATCTATAGCTAGCAGCAATATGATATATACATGCACATATTGCTGTTAGTTGTAGGATAGACATTTTAAAGAGCAGTTTCAGGTACACAGCAAAGTTGAGGGGAAGCTATAGAGATTTCTCATATATCCCCTGCCCCCACACTTGCATAGTTTCCTCCATCACCAACATTCCCACCAGAGTTGTATATTTATTACATTGACACATTATAATCACCCAAAATCCATAGTTTACATTAGGGTTGACTCTTGGTATTGTGGATTCTAAAGGTTTGGACAAGCGTATAATGACATGTATCCACCACTGTAGTGGATACATACAGAGTATTTTCACTGCCCTAAAAATCTGTGCCCTGCCTATTCATCCCTCTCCCTACCCTCCACCCTCTAGCAACTACTGATCTTTTTACTGTTTGCTTAGTTTTGCCTTTTTCAGAATGTCATGTAGTTAGAATCATGTAGTACACAGTCTTAATATTGGCTTCCTGCACCTATTAATATACATGTAAGGTTCCTCCATGTCTTTTCATGGCTTCGTAACTCATTTTTCTTTTTTTCTTTTCAGATTATTTTAAATTTTATTACAAAATCCTTAAAAAAGCCAATCTAACAGAAGAGCATACATTACTGTTATAATAAAAACTTATTCTATCATTTTATCTTTCTCTTTTTTGTTAATAGCTTTGTTGAGATATCATTCACATACAATACAATTCACCCATTTAAAGTGTATAATTCAATTCTTTAGAATATTCTAAGTTTTGCAACCACCAGTACATTACATAACTCATTTTTCTTTAGCGCTAAATGATATTCTGTTGTCTGTATTTACCACAGTTTATTTATCCATTCACCTACTGAAGGATATTTTGATTATTTCTAAAAGCAATGTTTTGGCAATTATGAATGAAGCTTCTATAAACATATGTGTGCATGGACATAAATTTTCAACTCATGTAGGTAGATAATAAGGAGCATGATAGCTGGATCATATAGTAAGAGTATGTTTAGTTTTGTAAGAAGCTGCCAAACTGTCTTCCAAAGTGGCTGTGCCATTTTTGATTCCCACCAGAAGTGAATGGGAATTCCTGCTGCTACATGCCCTTACTGGCATTTAGTGTTAGTGTTCTGGATTTGGGTCATTCTAATAAGTGTTCAGTCATATTTTTATTTGCATTTTCCTGATGGCGTATGATATGGAGGATTTTTTCATATTCTTACATGGATCTGTATATCTTCTTTGGTGAGGTGTTTGGTAAGGTGTTTGGCTTATTTTTTAATTGGGTTGTTTTCTTATTGTTGAGTTTAAGGAGTTCTTTGTATATTTTGGTTAACTGTCATTTATCATATGTGTCTTTTACAAATGTTTCCTCCCAGTTTGTGGCTCGTTTTCTCATTCTTCTAACGTTGTCTTTTCAGAGCAGTAGTTCTCCATTTTAATTAAATTTAGCTTATCAATTATTTCTCTCATGGATCATGCCTTTGATGTTATATTAAAAGGTCATCTCCATATGCAAGATCATTTAGGTTTTATCTTATGTTATTTTCTACTTTTATATTTTTGTGTTTTGCATTGAGGTCTATGATCCATTTTGAGTTAATTTTGTGAAGGATGTAAGGTCTATGTATAGACTCATATGTTTTTTGCACATGGATGTCCAGTTATTTCAGCACCATTTGTTCAAAAGACTGTCTTTGCTCCATCTTATTGTCTCTGCCCCTTTGTCAAAGATGGATTGACTATATTTATGTGGGTCTATTTCTTGGATCTCTATTGTGTTCTACTGATCTATTTGGCTATTCTTTCAACAATATCTCGCTGTCTTGATTACTGCAGCTTTATAGTAAGTCTTGAAGTTGGGTAGTGTCAGTCCTCCAGCTTTTCTCTTCTTCAGTATTGTGTTGGCTATTCTGGGTCTTTTGCCTTTCTGTATAAACTTTAGATTGAGGTTTTCCTATTCATGAACATGGAATATCTCTCCAGTTATTTAGCTCTTTGATTTTATTTTTCATCAGAGTTTGTAGTTTTCTTCATGTAGATCTTACACATATTTTACTAAATTTGTATGTAAGTATTTTATTTATTGGGATGCTAATGTAAGTGGTATTGTGTTTTTAATTTAAAATTCCACTTGTTTATTGCTGGTATTTAGGAAAGCAATTGGCTTTTGTATATTAACATTGTATCCTGCAACTTTGCTATAATCACTTACTAGTTTTAAAAGTTATATTTTGATTCTTTTGGATTTTCTACTTAGACAATAATGCCATTTGTGAACAAAGATAGTTTTATTTCTTCTTTCCCAACTGGTATACTTCTTATTTCCTTATTTTGTCCCTCTGCATTAGAGAGGACTTCCAGTACAACGTTGAAAAGGAGTGGTGAGAGGGCATATCCTCGTCTTGTTCCTGATCTTAGTGGTAAAGTTTCTAGTATCTTAACATTAAGTGTAATGTTGGCTATAAGGTTTTTTGTGGATATCCTTTATCAAGTTTAGGAAGTTCCCTCTCTTCCTAGTTTACTGAGAGATTTTGTCATAAATTGGTATTGAATTTTGTCAAATGCCATTTATGTAGCTATTTATATAATCATGTGATTTTTTAGCCTATTGATGTGATGGATTGTATTAGCTTATTTTTGAATGTTCAACCAGCTTGCATACATGAAATAATTCCCACTTGGTCATGGTATATAATTCTCATTATACATTATTGGATTTCACTTGCTAATGTTTTGTTTAGGATTTTTCCATCTATGTTCATAAGAGTTATTGGTCTATAGTGTTCTTTTCTTGTAATACTTGTCTAGTTTTGGTATTAAGATAATGGTGGCTTCATAGAATGAGGAAGTATTCTCTCTGCTTATAATCTTCTAAAAGAGATTGTAGAGTATTGGTATGATTCCTTCCTTAAATGTTTGCTAGTATGTACACATCTTTAATTTTACTGTTCATTTGAATCCGTCATCTCTTTGAATAGTTTAATATTATTTAGGAAGAGGCTAAATCACTAATAGTTTAATAGTTGGACTATGCTTTAGTAGCAGGTGTTTCATGAGGGCCCATCAACCTGTGGGCATGATCAGGTCACAGGGTATTATATTTTCCCTGTGGACTCATCATGGCCGGGCCCTCCTAATCACTGCTACCAAGCTTACTAACAATAACAAAAAGGAATGCTCTATCCTGTTATAAGTGCTGCTACATGGCTTTATGTTATTGAGCAAGTGTCTCAAAGCTAATCACTGGAATGTGGTCACCTTAGAACAACTCTCTGGTGAATGCTGTGATGTTCACCCAAATCTCCATTCAGGAATTGACAACTTATTCCCCATCTGTGCAAAGGCTACAGAAGATGCCCCTTAGGTCAGATTCCAGCCAAGGACAGCCTGCACCCAGTAACTGATCACTGTGAGGACATAAAGGCCCAGGCCTGTCACCCCAGCTAAAGGGCTACATCAGCTCCTGAGATCCCCAGCAGCTGAGACCTCTGTTGGAACTTCATGACCCAATCCTGCTTTCTTTTCTTCTGCAGGTGTGGATCCCAGGAGCTGTCCAAAGGTTTCCTAGGGTAGAATCAAATCACTGATCCTTGTTTTTAAACTCCCCCTTTTAAAATAGCCTTGGTTTGTTAGTGATGCTTTGCCGCTATAGGCTTGGAAGTCAAGCTTTCTGGGTTTACCTCCTGGTTCTCTCATCTCTTTACTACAGCACCTTGGGCAGGTAATTTAATCTCACTGTCAGTTTACTCAGCTGTAAAATGGATGTAATATTTGCACCAAGGTCATGATATGTATCTCAGATATACTCTGACTCTAAGTTGTTTAGTGTATAGGAGGTTTATTAGGGAGAAAATTGACATCTGGGACAGTTAAACTCTAATGGGTGAAGGAAAGATAAAGAGAAAACAATATAAAGCATGGCATGCTGACTATGGACTGAGGACTAAGACTAGGGCCCTTCCTTGTGACCTTCTCAATAGAGAAAATGTAACAAAAATATAGTAAAGGTCAAGAAGAAAAATGGATGGGGAAAATTAATAAATGATATCTATGATAAGTCAATTATTTCTTATACTCCATCCACTTCCAAAAATAAGTGGATGTGACTTATAAATTTGAATATAACATATGGCAAAGACAACTTGTTTCTAAAGAGGAAAAAATTACTAGAATTAAAAGTATAGGCATTTCAGGTACCTGGAATGAAAAGTTCCTTTTATCTCATCTGAAAAGATCTATTCAGATGAGATAAAAGCATAACCATTTGTCTGGAAGAAAAATATCATGGGTATTACTTCATATCTTCAATATGTTTCAAAACTCACAGCGGAAATATTGTTTAGATGTTTTTATTTACTTTCCATTAAAATCAATGGCATAACATTACCTTTATTCGCTAAAGGAGTTTTTATGTGAATCTTAGCAAATATGGTCCATTTATGTTGCTTGGGCTTACACTGTTAAATTAACTAAGGGATAATGTTTAGAGACTACAGAGCAGTGATTCTCAACCCTGCCTGTACCTAAGAATCACTAGGGAAGCTTTAAAAATCATGATACCCACAACCACATCCTAGACCAATTAAATCAAGGTCTCTGCTGGAAGCCCAGGCATTTTTTTTTTAAAGCTTCTTAGGTAATTTCAATGTACAGTCACAGTTGAAAACTACTAACATAACAGACTGAGCAGTTACTGTCTCCATTAAACTATCCTGTTTATATATCATTATTTCTCAATGGAACTTTTGATTAATGCTGGGTTGCAACAACATATTATGCCAGTATGCATCCAAAGTGCTAGCCTTATGGAACATTGATTAAATAACAAAGTCAGCAAAGTGGGCCCAGGAGTGACTAAAACCAATAGGATGTGAGTAAGTTAGTGGGAGATTGAATTATTATCTCTAAATTGATGAAGAAGTCAACAACTGCTTGTGCTTTTCAAGGGTCAACGACTATGACCTAGTTACTTTCCTCAGTACTTTGCTTCAGAACTCCAGGTTGGTGAAGGGTGAAAAAAAAATCCACGGGGTTGATGCCCTTAAATATCTGGAAACACTAGACTGATTCAAGAGATGCTCTGGGTTCCAGCAGTGCAATTCCCTTAAATGATTGGAGACTTGGTTGAAGTTGCCAGGAATTAACATGAAATGCGACTTCATGAATCGAAATGTTTGTAAATGACTTGTAAATAACAGTTTCATTCTTCACCAGTGTAAGGTGATGGCCTTACATCTTATCATAAGATCTAAGCCCCAAATGGAATTGCAAATCTTTCCAAGGACTTTCATTCTTTTCCCTTTGGAGGAGAGAACTCTGAAAGGCTTATAGCTCTGCCCCCTTATGGCCAGGCCTTTCTGAGTCACTTTAGGTCTCATGGTTCACCTTGGCTACAAGCCATTACTCTTTTCACCCCATATTATTTGGGGTGATGCACGGGAAAGCGCAGATGGAAAACAGACTGCAGTTTTGACCTTTTTGCCTCCTCCTATCCCTGAGATTTTGAGCAGGTTACCCAACTTGTCTGAACCCATTTCCTAATATTTGATGTGGGAATAATAATCTGTCATTGAAATGCTTAATATGTTGCTACGTACTCAAGATATTATATTTGAAAAAATTAGATAAAATGTTCAGCAAGCATAATTAAGGGAAAGAGAATGGTGCTGTCAAATAGTATTATTAGAGTTTTTAAAGTCTGTGTTCTACCCAATATTTGACAGTGTTTAGTAAAGTGTGCACGGATGGGAGGCCCTTACCAGACCCACTGATTATAGGAAAAAAGGATGATTATTTTCCAGAGCTGCTCTGTGCAATATGAAAGTCACTGTTCAATTGAAATGTGACTTGTCTAAATTACAATGTGCTGTAGATAAATACATAACAGATTTCAAAGACTCAGTGTTAAAATGAGAATGTAAACTGTAAATTTACAGTTTAAATGTGAATGTAAACTCAGTGTAAAATGAGAATCTCTTAACAATTTTATACTGGTTATATAATCTTATTTTGGACATATTGGGTTGATAAAATATGCTGTTAAAGTTAATAATACCTATCTCTTACTTTTGTTTAAAATAGAAAATTTTAAAATAGAAAATTTGAAATCATATATAAAAGGCTCACATTTGTGGCCTGCATTTTATTTCTATTGGGGAATGCTACCCTAGAGCTTTGTGTTGGCTCAACACAATTTGAGGGGAAAAACATTAAAACTCACGATAATTACTTTCTCTGGAAATCACTGGGCCTCTTGCTTTTTTGTACATTTACCCTGATGATACCATGATGTTAGATCCTGCTCTTATAATCCATCTATCTTGGAACTGTGTTAGTTTGGAGCTTCAGAAATTAAACATTCTTGAATAAAGACCATCATGGGTCTTTCATTAAATAAAATTCCTACTTACTATGAAAATATCATTGCCAGCTTTTTTGTTTTGTTTTGTTTTGTTTTGTTTTTTTTTTTACAAAGCAGATTCTTTTCTCCTTCAATTTTTCTACCTCTTTTACTTAAGCCACCCTTTAAAGACCCTCATTTGTTCTCTGGATCATTTAAGATATCAGCTCTAACTCCTGGAGCTTTAGTCTATACCGAATCACCGTGGCCTTTGGGGTCTGGAGCATGAAGGAGCAAAGGTCAAGGGCAATTCATGCCTATGTTACTGACCCCCAAGGAAAGCGCTGAGCACCAAGGCTTGGGTGAATGTCCCAGGTTGGCAACACTTTACAGCTGTTGCCACACATCATTGCTGGGAGAATTGAGTGTTGTTTATATAACTCCACTGGGGGAGGACTACTGGAATCTTGTGCCTGGTGTCTCCTGGGCTCCTCCCTATGTGTCTTTTTCCTTTGCTGATTTTAATCTATATTATTTCACCATAATAAACTGTGACTGCCAGCATGACAGCCCAGGAATCCTGAGAGTGATCTTGGAGAACCCTGATGTACATTAACCCCGAATTGTATTCACTGTCTACTGCATATTGACAATATTACTGATAAAAGAGAAACAGACAGGAGTAGGGGGGATGGGGATAGACCCTAAAATCTATGGGTTGTTTATTAAGAGCTAGGAACTACTTTATATGCTTTTCATGCAGCCATTATCAGATGGCATTCATGCAATAACTCTCTCATATTGGTTTTATAGACAGCAAAGTGGAGTTTCCATCTCTAACCCCTAATAGGTCAAATTAATACAGTATGGCCTAAAGCTGTAGGCATTTAAAAACCGTTCACTGTAACTGAATGGTAGAACCAGATTCAAGCTGGGTTCTCTGAGATCCCAAGCTCTTGTTCCAGCATACCACAGCAAAGATGTAGCCACACACGGCCATGACATGTGCAGCAGAGGCTGTGCATTCTCCGCCCACACCAGAATCCACTGCAGTTTCTGGAGATGCCTATGACCTGCTGCATTTCTCAGCCTGACAACTCTCTCCAATAGGTTGAGCATGCTTGTCCAGCACACCGGACATGATACCTGAGGAATGGCCCTCAAACAATAAGAAATGTAATTGGTGAATAAATACCTGATTTTCTTTGCCCCTCATTGGGTCAATTCTGAGGCATGTTCCACAGAGTGGCCCACATAATCCCCAATGAAATTGAGCCCTAGTTGTGTTACCAGTAGAGGGTCTTGACTGCAAGTTGTCCAGGTTCTTGGATTTTGAACAAAGAGTTGGACAAAATGCACAGCAAAGCAAGGAAAGAACAAAGCAACAAAAGAGCAGAGATTTATTGAAAATGAAAGTATACTCTGCTGTGTGGGACCTGGCCGGAGCTGCAGCTCAAGGGCCCCAGATACAGAATCTTCTTGGGTTCAAATACGCCCTAAAAGTTTCCCGTTGGCCACTTGGTGTTCACCTCGTATAACTGTTCACCTTCATATAAATGAAGTGGTGGCCCCCAATTGGTTGCTTACTACAACCAATCAGAGGCTGGAGTGAAGTTACAAAGTTCACATGCCTATACAAGCATCTGACTGGTTGTAGACAGCAACCAATCAGCGGCTGAAGTGAAGCTACAAAGTTACACTCTTTTATTTATTTATTTATTTATTTATTTATTTATTTATTTATTTTTATTATACTTTAAGTTCTAGGGTACATGTGCATAACGTGCAGGTTTGTTACATATGTATACTTATGCCATGTTGGTGTGCTGCACCCATCAACTCGTCAGCACCCATCAATTCATCATTTATATCATGTATAACTCCCCAATGCAATCCCTCC
>NW_016803344.1:1914962-1949150 GCF_001698545.2 Rhinopithecus bieti | reverse complement strand
ACATAAATTTCTGATTGGTTGCAAAAAGCAACCAATCAGACGTACTTTCAATTTCTCATCTGCCCATGAAGAAAAGGTGGGAGTTTGCAAAGGGTTTGCCTCTGGTCTTTTTGTTACTTAGGCATGGAAAGTTAGGGTTTTACTTTGAGTTTAGTCCTAGGAAGTCAGCGGGAAACGGCCTTAGGTTCCCTGCCTCCAGACCCTGTTCTCCTGACTCAGTTGCTCACAGCAGTGTGCCCCTCTGTGACATGCCCTTTATTGGTATTATTCCTTATCTATCTCACCTCCCCATGCCTTCACTATGTGACCTGCTGTTCCCTCCCAAATAAATGACTTGAAGCCAAATTCTAAACTCAGTATTTATATTTGGTAGAAACCTAAATGAAGAAAAGTTATAGGATTATGCATACCCAAATACCTGGATATAAAGCAGAAAACAAAGGGTTTGAAAGACAGTGGCACCATGGTTACACCCTGCATTCTGTATTTTTAAGTCTCACCTTCATAATGTACAAACATTTCTTTGTCCCGTATTTGACTTAAGTTGAATCATTATATTCAATTCTAGCATGAAATATGTACATGCAACAAGTTGCCATACCTTGTTCTATATTATAATATGTTCTTTGTACTTTAGTTTATTCAGTTAATTCTTGTTTTCCACCCTTAATACCATTAAAATATGTACCTAGATGAACCATCATTTGTAAAGCTGAAAGGTGATATTTACTTAATCAAAATTAGACTTCCTAATACTTGTTAAAGGGAAAACCCATTGTGGTGAAGAAGCATAGAGTATAATGCTCATATTATATTTCAGACAATAAAACAACCTTGTATAATCCTATTACGAACATTAGCATACATTTCACAGCCCATCCAGCAAACAATAAGGGTCATGACTCTACGTATTTGAAATGCTATCCAGGGCATTGTAGTAAGCAAAATGGTAAAACCTACAGCTGTGTCAGTGGGTCAAAAAGCGGTCATGGTACATTTCTCAGACACTGTGAACCCAAATACACTTTAATAAAGACAAGCCGTGTGTTAGGAAACATGTTTTTCAAAGCTAAACAGGTCTAAAGATATAGTTATGTGAGAAGCAGGGACGGGAGGGGGAGAGCATGACCTGATTAGAGTGATTCATGGTTAAATGAAACTGTGACAAAACTCCACTGTCTTGTGGAATGCAAATTCTTATTATAAAAACATCCTTTATGAGACAGAGAAAATACAGTATCTGCTTCCAGTTAAAGAATTTTCTTCTAAAACTTCAAAAGAGGTCACTCTAATCAGTTTGCTTGAGAATTTCTAACCTGGAAGATTAAAAGACAGGATTTTTTCCCGCCAAATCATATTTGGTAACAGTAACTTATTTTATTGATAAATTTTAGACTAGGTCTAAAATTTTAGACGAGGTCTCCTGTGCATATTTTATACTCCTGCTTTCTGGATTGTCCTGGCTTCCTTGATTTCTTTCTTTCCTCTGTCACTATCACTTTCTGGATGAAATATTAAATTCACTTAAGAATTGAATATAAAACACAAAATTATATCTCCAAACAGTATGATGTGTCATACGATAGGTTCTGACCCAGTTTCTATCTGAGCTAAACCTGGAAAATAGATGCCGCCTCCATTAATTGTCATTTTATTAGAGTGAGTAAGTATCTAAATACCTATAATTATTGTTACAGGTATAGTCTACCATTTAAAACTAAAAATTATGGGCATGTTGACATTATGATTTAATCATTCACAAGCTTTATAAATATAAAAGATTTGTCACTGTCACTGGAACCTATTTTTAATTATTTCATGCCTGCTGTTTACTGAGCTTGTATTCAAGTTTGAAGGCAATCTCATTTGTCACATTGTTTTCTCTGACAATAGTGATGAAATTGCTGCTAATTTGAAAAGAATTTTAAAATTCCGTATCACGTCTGACTCAGTGATAATATTCACTGTATGCCAACATGGTCAATGCAACATTGAGTGTGAGACTGATAAATAGCCAAGTCCTCAAACTACTCCTTTCTCTGGAAGTATAATGGACCTAATGCATATATCTAAATGATATGCACTTTTAGTAGGATTCACAAATAGAAAGTACCATTTCTTGCCAAAACACCAGAGGATAACACCCTCCCTCCTGATGCCAATCTCTCAATATCTTCTTCTTCTTTTAGAGAACTTGGGTTATGAATGTAGAGACCACTATCCTGATAGCACAAGGAACTACAGTGTGTCACAAACAGAGAGATGCATACCTCGCTAAACCTAATGCTGGCAGCAGGAATTCGTAGAATATCAGAGAAAGCAAAAGCCTCCTTATCACACCATAGATGATGTCACTCTTTTTAATGCAAATTTTGAAAACCTGTGCATAGGAAACAGAATTTTCTACAACTTAAATTGAATCCTATTGCAAGAAAGTGACCAGTCCATGGCAGATGTATATGAAATACACAGAAAAAAAAAAAAAAAAGTGAGCAAAACCTAAGATACTACAAGAAGAAAAACACTTATTGCATCAGAAGAGAGACTGTGTTCTAGACTCATCTGGCAAGTAATTTTTGTTAATTTATTAATAATGAGGACAGTTAGTTAAGATATTGCCGTGACAAGTAGAAGTTTTAATTTCATGGAATGTATAATGGCTCTCGTCCGAGGTTCTAATTAGCACCTGGTTCTTCTCAACACAGGGAATGGGAACCTAGGCTCCCGCTGGTTTGTGGTTCTGTCATCCCATAGGGTAGTTGATGGAAATGGCAAAGACAGCATGGAGGATGCACACCCGTTTCTAACAAGTGGCTTAGAAATGTCACTCATCACTGCCACTTACTTCCCATTGGTAAGAATTCATCTCATAGGCAGATGCACCTGCAAGAAGTGTGCAGAAGAATGAATGTGGCCTGTGGTTGGGCAGCCATGTCCTAGTTACAACTGTGTTCTATGGAAAAGAAGAAAAGTATGTGGTGGATAGATAGCCATTGCTGCAGGAGGAATTGGAAATAGCAGAATTCCATCTCAAGTATCTGTAGTGTTCACTGCCAGATAGATAGATAGATAGATAGATAGATAGATAGATAGATAGACAGACACTTTCCAAATAGATCTTCACCCATTGATGTTTTATCCATCCTTCAAGACTCAGTTTTAAGTGTTGCTTTTTCCAAAGAGTCTTCCCTAGCTCTCATCAAGTACATCCCACACTGCCTATTAGAGAATAATGAATGGCATAGAGGCTGTCAATTCTCAACTTAGATTACCTTACCAGGCTGGTGCAATCCTTCCCCAGCTGCATGAATGTTGGCCGCTAATGGCTCAGAGCTGCTCTCTTCTATGGTAAATTGCCAAAGAGAAGACACCTTACCTTGGAGGTCAAATGACTTCCCTTCACCCTGCAATCAACAGCCAATGAC
Organism: Rhinopithecus bieti; assembly: GCF_001698545.2. Classification (NCBI taxonomy): domain Eukaryota; kingdom Metazoa; phylum Chordata; class Mammalia; order Primates; family Cercopithecidae; genus Rhinopithecus; species Rhinopithecus bieti. Next base: position 1,945,725 of record NW_016803344.1, on the reverse strand, counting down.
TGATCAACATGTGGGTAAGAGAGACCGTTCCCACAGTGAGACCAAGTCTGTGGTGCAGTTCATACTTTGGAGTTCCCAACGAGATTAGGCGGAAGCTAAGTCTGGCTCAACTCCTTCCCTTGCCCCATCCTGCTTCTTCCATTCCTCTTCTCGACAGCATCCTCCTCATGCTCCTGCAATAAACTACATGCACTGGAATCCACGTTTTAGGTTCTGCTTTCAGGGAGTCAAGCCTAAGGCCAGGAGCCACCTTTCTTCTAAAGTTGGGAGACAGTATATAATCTTCATGTATTTCATTCTATCTTAATTTCATGTTTTAGGGGTGAGGGAAACCTTAAGAAAACAGGGTCACAACTGTAATTTGATCAGAAAATCAAATTCCAGGGATTCCCCACACTCGGTAAATGCTCTCAATTTTCCAAATCCTCCACATTTTATGTCTTTTCACTGAGAATTGAGTGTAGATACTGATCTAGCAGCCATTTGCAATTCTCCATTATCAGAGGTAGATTTTTCAAGATTCTCTACATACTAAGCAGGAAGATTAGCACAAATATTTTATGTTTACAAACATCGAGGAAGCCCCCTTAGCCAAAAAGCATTTTTGAACCAACTGTAATACCCTATCCTATAAGCAGTTGCAGAAGGTGATCTGAGGATAAAATAAAATGTTAATGATGCAGTGCTGTATGTCTAGGACATAGTAAAAGTCATAAATGTCTGTTCTTCTTTCACTTTATTTTCATTCTAACATATTCCCACCATTGTCTCTTTGTAACCCCAGGTGAGACAGGAAGGAAGAGCTATAATTGGTTCAATTTTTCAAAAGTGAGATTTAAAACGTCAGAGTCAGCTTCAACTTATGAGTCTCACAGCAACAATTTGGAATGCCATTGATTGGGTATGAATGTCCCCTAAATGTGCTGTAGAAGTCTCTAGGTACAGGCAGTAAGGGAAATCCCACTTGGTTTTCATAATGTTCATACTTGACTTATAACAGGCAGAACATTTTAGATTCTGTGATGAATTAATGCTTAATTAATATACTTAATAGGAATGAGACATGATACTACTATTGTATTCCAGTTAATTCCTGTTATCATCTGCATGAAAATGTTTCTTGAGTGAAACATTTAGGAACACATTTTAGAATTCCCATGATAGTAAAAGAAAATGAGCCTTTGCCTCTGATGGGGACAGGATCTTGACAGTTTTCTAGATTAATGGGATAAATGTGGTAGCTCAGCTTCTCTTGCATTCAAATGTCCACATAATCTCTCCATTAATAGGCAGATGGTTTCTCTCTCCTAATCAAATTATACTATTCTTTGGCGTCTTTATCTTAAACTATTTCTTACTTGAAATAACTTGACTCCTTTATTTTGCAAATATGCATACTTTTCTGTCTTTGAAACCAAACCTTCACTGTGAAACTTTTTGTAAAAACTCTAGGCTATAATTATCTGATGTTCTGACTACTACCAGATTGTGGCTTGGTTGTGCAGTTTGTTACTGAGTTATGTTCAAATTATCACTTAATTTCTGTCATAAGTTGACAAGTTTGTCTAAGTCATAACTTTTGACAGCATAGTTCACAGGGAATCAATCAGGTCTTATATTCTGCAGTATAATATTCACTGTGCCCAGCCCACAGCTGAACATACAGTAGGTGATCAATACACAGTTGAATGTGAGAATGTATGCACATCTCATATTCCTTGTCACCATCACTACTGGGTCTCTGAGATGAAAGAGGGTCAGAAATGTCATAGGCCTCTTCAGCTCACTTCCTTGACCCAACGTGACCCAAAGGTGTTGTATCATCAGCTGTGAGAAGGAATTCACTCCCTTGCCCACCTCTCCCAACACTTCCTTCCCAGAGACAGCTTTAGACATTGTTGGCAAGAGATTGTCTATAAGCGGGTCAGAAGAAAGGGTCACTCCTGTCTTAGGAAAGGTCTGTGGTATCTTCCCCTCAACAAGGAGCAAGACCCCGTTAAGTGTCAATTGAAGCACAGATAATGGAGGAGTATTAAAGAATATACTCAGAGTCATGTGTTGTTCCATAGGGAAAATGCATATACTTTATATATTTCTCTCATGGTTATTTCCTAAGGAAGCAACTATGAAGTATACATATACACATACTAGAAATTGCATACTTCTCAGGTGATAAATATTTGTGTCACTTTTATGTATTTCTCTCATGGTTGTTTCCTAAGTAGGCAACTATAAAGTATGCACGTACACATACTAGAAATTGCGTACTTCTCAGGTGATAAATACATATTTGTGTCACTTTAGACATTTGACAGATGTTTGGGGTTTACACAAGGTAGCGATGAAAACTAGGAGAGAAGTATCTGCTTCCCTTTAGTCTGAGCTGTGAAGTTCTGTGAGTCATTTTCCATAGACTTACACATCACTCCAGAAATGTGATTCATTCTGCCATGTTTCATGTGTCATCCTGCTTGTAAGGGCAACCTTAATCTTCAGCTTCTCAGTGCAAAAGGTAAGGAGGAAGCTACCAGAACACAGGCCCTGGTGTCACTTTCCAGATTTCACTAGCTGAGTGAATTTTGAAATGTTATTTGATATTTCCCCATTAGTACAATGAAGTTAACAGTATCTCCATGTCAGAATTGTTTTAAGAATTAAATGATGTACAAACCACCTAGCACAGAACTTGTCCAAACAATCTATTAATTCAGCTTTTCATTCAACAAATGTTTATTGCGTGCCTACTGTGTACCAGTTTACACTCTAGATGAAAAAAGACTATTTTAATGAGGCATATAGTGTGTTCTATGCCAAAGACAAAAGCTGCAAGGTGGAATATGGGGAATTCTGAAATGGCATTTTGTTTGTAGACCTCACTGATAATGTAGGTTTGATAAAATACCTAAAAGGGGTAGGGGAGTTAGACATGTACAAAGGTAGGGTATCTTGGTCAGTTTGGGCTGCTATCACAAAAATGTCATAGACTAGGTGGTTCAAACAACAATCCTTTTCTCACAGTTTTGGAGGCTGCAAAGTCCAAGATCAAGGTGCTGGTAGTTTCAGTGTTTGGTTTGCAAATATCCATCTTCTTATTCTATCTGAACATGGTGGAAAGCAGAGAGAGAGAGAGAGAGAGAGAGAGAGCTCTTGTGTCTCTTTTTGTAAGGGTGCTGGTCCCATTCATGAGGACTCCACGCTCTTAACCTAATTAGCTCTCCATGATCTTATTACCTAATGCCATCACATTGGGGATTAGAATTCCAACAAATACATTGTGGGAGACATAAACAGTCTGTCCACAAAATGGGGGCTGTAAGTTTCAGGTAGAAGAAACAGCAAATGCAAAGCTCCAGGGGTTGGGAGCACATTGAATGAGTTTTAAGAATACCCTGAAGGCCAGAGTGGCTAGAGTGGGTTATGAGGAGGAGAAGAGAAGGTGAGGTGAACAAGGTGATAGAGAGTTTGATCAAGTGGAGTTCTGTAGGCTATTAAAATTGTTGTGGCTTTTATTCTGCTGAAATGAAAAACCAGTGGAGAATTTTGAGCAGTTGATTGATTTGACAGCATCACTGGGGTTGTTGATTGAGAAAAGTGAAAGGAGGCAGGAACCCCAATTTGCAGGCTACTCCAATAACACAGGAAAAAGAGGATGGTGGCTAGGACTGGGTTGGTGCCACTGAAGTTAGTGAGAAGTGATTAGATTCTGAATAATAATGACAAATCCAAGATATGTAAATCGTAATTTGATTTTGATAATAGCAATGTTTATTCGATGCAGCAAGAGTTCTTGCCATTATAACAATGCTTTTGACAAAAATAATGCTGAAAGTACCTATTCTGCATTCACAGTTCTACTGGAAATGCCATGAATATGAATACTATGCATATGGAACACCAAATATCAGCATTAAATTCTTTGGCAGTATATTTTTATCTTTTATAATATATCTCAAAAATTAAGATGAATCCTTAAGCTTTCTGATTTTCTACCTAGATGTTTTGGGAACTCGATGACAAAGTCTCAAAGGTAAAGCAGATAGATTTTATTGAAAACTTTTTCTGTATCTGGTGAGATGATCATATGGTTTTTGCTTTTAATTCTATTTATGTGGTGAATCATATTTATTGATTTGCATATGTTGAATCCACCTTGCATCCCAGTAATAATGCCTACATGATCATGGTGAATTAACTTTTTAATGTGCTGTGGAATTTGATTTGCTAGTATTTCATTGAGAATTCTTATATCTATGTGTCATCAGGGATATTAGCCTGAAGTTTTCTTTCATCGTCATGTCTCTGCCAGATTTTGCTATCAGGCTGATGCTGCCTTCATACAATGAGTTAGGGAAGAGTCCATTCTCCTGGAATTTTTTTATTTGAATAGTTTCAGTAGAATTGGTACCAGTAGTTCTCTTACATCTGGTAGAATTTGGTTCTGAATCCATCTGATCCAGGCCGTTTTTTTTTTTTTTTTTTTTTTCACATTGCTAGGTTCTTTACTACTGATTCAATTTCACAGTTCAATATTGGTCTAGTCAAGGTTTCAGTTTCTTTCTGATTCAATCTTGGGAGACTGTATATTTCCAGGAATTTATCTATTTTCAGTATATTTTCTAATTTGCATGCATAGAGTTGTTTATAGTATTCTCTGATGATCTTTTTTATTTCTGTGGGATCAGTTATAATGTCATCTTTGTCATTTCTGATTGTACTTGTTTGGATCTTCTCTTTTTTGCTAATCTAATTAGCAGTCTATCTTATTTTTTAAGGACTAACTTTAACTTATTGATAAAACCCAATATCTCATCATGATAAAAAACCTCAACAGACTAGGCACTGAAGGAACATATCTTAAAATAATAAGAGTCATCTATGACAAATCACACTGAATGGACAAAAGCTGAAACCATTCCCTTGGTAACTGCAACAAATCAAAGATGTTCCACTCTCATCACGCCCATTCAACATAGTGTTACCAGAGAAATCAGGCAAGAGAAGGAAATAAAAGGCATCCAAGTAGAAAAAGAAGTTAGACTGCCTATCTTTATTGAAAATATGATTCTATACTTAGAAAACCCTAAAGACTTCACGAAGAGGCTGTTAGAACTTACAAATGATTTTAACAAGGTTTCAGGATACAAAATCAGTGTACAAAAATCAGTAGCACTTCTATATACCAATCATGTCTGGGCTGAGAGTCAAAGCAAGGACACAATTTCATTTATGATAACCACAAAGAAAATAAAATACCTAGGAATACAGTTAACCAAGAAGGTGAAAGATCTCTACAAGGAGAACTACAAACCACTGTTGAAAGAAGTCAGAAATGACACAAACAATGGAAAAACATCCCATGTGCATTAATTGGAAGAATCAATATCATTAAAATGGCCATACTGCCCAAAACAATCTACAATTCAATGCTATTCCTATCAAACTACCAACATCATTCTTCACAGAATTATAAAAAAACTATTCCAAGAATCATATGGAACCAACAAAGAGCCCAAATAGCCAAAGCAATTCTAAGCAAAAAGAACAGAGTTGGGAGACATCACATTACTCAACTTCAAACTATACTACAAGGCTACAGTAAAAAAAAAATGGCAAGGTACTGGTACAAAAACAGACACATTGACCAATGGAACAGAATAGAAAACTCATAAATAAAGGTGCACACATATAACCATCTGATCTTTGATAAAGCCAGCAATGACAAGCAATAGGGAAAGGACTCCCTATTCAATAAAGGGTGGTGGGTAGCCATATAGATCATTACTTTTCACCATATACGAAATTAACTAAAGATGGATTAAAGATTTAATTGTAAGCCCTCAAACTGTAAAAACCCTAGAAGAAAATCTAGGAAATACGCTTCTGACATCCACCTTGGCAAAGAATGTATGGCTAAGTCCCCAAAAGCAATTGCCACAAAAACAAAAATTGACAAGTGGGACAAACTAAAGGGCTTCTTCACAGCAAAAGAAACCATCAACAGAGTAAACAGACAACCTATGGAATGGTAGAAAATGTTTACAAACTATGCCTCCAACAAAGGTCCAATATCTAGAATCTATAAGAAACTTAAATAAATCAACAAGCAAAAAGCAAATAACCCCATTAAACAGTGGGCAAAAGACATGAACAGACACTTTTGAAAAGAAGACTTACAATTGGCCAGTAAATATGAAAAAAAATGCTCATCATCACTAATCATCAGAGATATTCAAATCAAAACCACAATGAAATGCCGTGTCACACCAGTCAGAATGGCTATTATTAAAAAGTCAAAAACAAACAAAAAAATGAGAACAACAGATGCTGATGAAGCTGCAGAGAAAACATTTATACACTGTAAGTGGGAATATAAATTTGTTCAGTCACTGTGGAAAGCAATTTGGGGATTTCTCAAAGAACTTAAAACAAAGCTACCATTTGACCCAGAAATGCCATTACCAGGTATATAACCAAACGCATATAGATGATTATACCAAAAAGATGCATGCATTCATATGTTCATCACTATTCTACTCGCAATACCAAAGACATGGAATAAACAGGTGCACATCAATGGTGGACTGAGTAAAGAAAATGTGGTACATATATCCCATGGAATACTATATAATCATAAAAAAGAAGAAAATCATGTCCTTTGTGGCAATATGGATAGAGCTGGAGGCCATAATCCTCAGTGACTTAATGGAGGAACAGAAAACCAAGTGCTGCATGTTCTCACTCATAAGTGGGAGCTAAACATTGAGTTCACATGAACAGAAACTTGGGGAAAATAGACAGTGTGGATTACTAGAGTGGGGAGGGACGGAAGGGGTTGTGGGTTGAAAAAACTACTTACTGAGTACTATGCTTACCACCTGGGTCAAATATACCCATGTGACAATCCTGCACATATACTCCCCTGCATCTAAAATGAAAGCTAAAATTAAAAAATAAATAAATAAAATAATGCCAACACAAGTGTGTTACTTAAGTGTTTAAAAAGCATTTTCCCTTGTACTTTTGAGTGGTTCAAGAAAAACACCATATTAAATTGTGTACTTTCCAAAAAAAATAAAGTAGTTAGAGATGAGAGAATTTCAGAGATTTTTCTTTTAGTCTTGGTGGATTCTTGTAATTATGAAAATAGATATAATGTATCTACTCTGAACACCACTGCTTACGTAGGGAGACAAGAAAAGACTGGCCAGTTCTAGAAGAGCAAAGTGTCTATACATAGCAAGAAGGAGGTCTGCTGTGGCAATTCTTTCTCAGTCTTGAACATTTTGTGGTTGTACAAAGAACACACAGTTGAAAGCCAAGAGACTGGGTTCTATTGCTGGCACTATCACTGACTAGAGGCGCTGCCAAATATCTGTAAATTAACTGCAGAATTTCTTCCAATTTTACCTTTCTGTGACTTGCTGATCACTTTTTCCTAGCCCTTTCAAAATCTATAAAACTACAGACAACTTGTAAAGCAAGATATCTTTTGCTGCCAGGGTGGTGGAGAAACATTTTAGACAATCGTGGACTCTCTTTTGGCAGGCAGATTCAACGCAGCAGTTCATAAGACTTAAAACTCATTATCACTGTTTTCTTACAGAAAGAGAAAATACTGCTGTTCAGAGTGATAACCTGCAAAAGGATTTTAGTTACTTTTGTTTTTAAGTTTTTAAAAAATAAAAAAGAAAGAAGATGCATTTCTCACTGGCAACACAGGGTGCTAGAGGACAGTGTGGTAATATCGTCAAAGTGCTAAAGGAAGTAACTGTTAAGCTTGGATTTTACATAGACTGCCACTCTCACTCAAGGTGACTGTGAAACACACTAACATTCATAAAAAATCCAGCACCCTTGTTGAACAAACTGAAAGGCGAATTCTAATAAGAAAGACAATATCTCATAGAGAGGAAAGAAGATGCATGACACAGTTATAAACAGAGAAACTGGTGAAATACATTGGTAAATCCATTGTACTCAGTAGTATTAATGATAATAATAATAACTGACTTAGTTTGTGCTTAAAGCCAAGTGAACTGTGAAACATCCATATCCATATACATTTCTTACCTTGCTAGGAGGACAGCAATGTTGATTAACTACAGAGTTTGTTAAACTAGGTAAAGCTACCTGTGCATGTTAACGAACAGACTGGCTGTATAATGCACAGCTTCCAAACTAGCATAGAGAAAACTAAAGAAATTGTAAAGCGGAAGGCATGAAATGAGAACAAATAGGCAAATGAATCTTAGTAAGTATAAAAACATAAAATAGCTGAAATAAGCTCAAATATATTAGTAATTAAAACAAATGTAAACAATTTAAATTCACCTCCTAAAAGCTTCTGGATTAATTGACTGAATTTGTAAAACCCAAGCTACTTAAGAGACACACCCAAAAAACAACTAAGAAAAATTGAAAACAGTGAGTCTTATTAACAAGATGGATAATCATTTTAAAGATTCTGAAATATAATTTACTACTAATAATATTAGCATTATTTCTTTACTCCCTGACCTAACATTTTTACTAAATTGTATAACTATATCTTCCTAAAATATTCTGTTTGAATTTTACGTTTTATATATATACACACACACATACATACATATACATAAACAAAGAGATCTATAGTTTTTGTTTTGTTTTTCAGAATATATTCACACCTGTCATGTTGCCTCATTCTCTATATCTTCCTATCTTCAACCTATCTATTTTCAGTTCTGACACATACAATTCATTTTTATCTTCAACCTATCTATTTTCAGTTCTGACACATACAATTCATTTTTAACGTTTAAAAGTGTAACCTTATAACAAAATCTAATTAATTCCCTACTTAAAACCCTTCAGTGGTTTTCCATTGCTTTTAGAACTGAAATTCTCACTCAAATCCTAAAGTTTCTGGATAACCTAGGTCCTTCTTATCTGATCAACTTCTTCAAATGTTGTTTTCCACCTCATTCACTAATCTCTAGCCATGTGCATTACCTTTCAATTTCTTGGGCATGGTAAATAAATGCTTTTACACCTAAGGCTTCTGCAGCCATTGTTTTATTAAATTAAATGTCATCTCCTTCAAGAAGCCTGCCTTTTCTAATTCTCTGTCTCAACCACTTGTGTCCTTTGTAGTACTTCTGGCAAGTTGAAACTGCCTCATTTGTCTGTTTCCTTATTTTTTTAACTGTCTCTCCAACTATGATATGCATCCTGAAGGCAGAGACCAAATAGAATCTATTCATTGCTTAAACTTTGCCCAAAGCCTGAAGCAAAGCATTCTCTCAAGACTCTCAATAAATATATCTGGAATAAATCAGTAGATAAATAAATGATTGCTTGAGCGGTTTGCTATTTTGCCTGGGTAATTATATTTTTTCTAGTAGACTGAAATAATGTCTCTATATCTCTGACTTCCAAACCATAATATTTAATCTTGAATTTCCATTCCTGGAACTATACGTTCATATTTCCAAGTGCATTTCTCATGTATATCTCAAATACTCAAAACTAAATTCAATTTCTCATACCCTATGAATTGTCCTATTACCTCTCTATTTTGGTTAATGGTCCAAGCATTCATCCAAACCCGAGACCTGGAAGTCATCACTCATTCATTCATGTATTCACATATTTATTCATTCATTCATATTTTGTAGAGCAACTATTATGTGGCTCACACTATGTGAATAGTAGCATACATAACAGTGAACAAAACAGGCATAACCATGTCCTCAAACAGTTTGTTCTACCATCTCTCTCAACTTATGTTGACTGCTGAAACTTGCATAGTCATTCTACTTTAAGAATGTCTCTTGAACCAGCACCTTTTGAGTGCACCAGCACTTTCTTAAACCACAGCCTCACACACACACACCTTTGCTAGATTAAGCCAACATCACCTCTTATCTGAATCTTTGTAACAGCTTCGGATTGGTTTCCTTGCCTCTAGTCTCATATTCCAATTCATTTGTCACACTATTCAGGGCTTTTCCTAAAACATAAATTGAACTGCCTGATGGCTCTACAAAATTTCCCTGTCTCACCATCGCTTACAAAATAAAGTTCGAACTCTGTAGCATGACATGCCATGTCCTTAATGATTCAGCTCTAGCAAATGGCATTCAGATTCATGAACATGACCGCATGTCTGCATATGCCATTCCCTTATCATGAAACCTCCCCTCTGCACTTCACCATATCAGTCTGGCAAACTCCTTCCATCCTCTCCTTTCTTGTTGAGGTTTCCCTGATTTCTCTGCCCATTGAGGCAGAAGCAAGAACTTTTGGAACCACTTTCTCATAATCCCTTATGGGAATGAATCCGTGCTATCATACTTCATTATGGGAACATCAAAGATGTTTATACGTCTGGCTTCCTCACTAGACCATGGATAACTTGCAAGCCAAGAATCCGGCTTATACAAGCTTCTGTCTACACTAGCTGGCATAGTGCCTGCAACATGGGAAGTGTTACTACTAAATCTTTCTTCAACAAATAAATATTGATTGAACAAATGATGAATGTTCAGTCATTTGCCTAAAGTGACACAGTTATCAGTGGCAGAGCTGATCCACTTGAATGGTTTTTCACTAAAGCTCCACTGTCATGTATCCAATGATTTTCAACTGTTCCAGGGTAGAATAAAGCCACAGGGCATGCCTTAGGCTGGGGAGATGGGTTTGAATCACCTCAGGTCTTTTTCAACCTAAAATGCTTATTGACATTCTGATATGTATTTCCTGAAAAAAAATTGTCAATTGGATGTCCTATATATTATATGTTGACGAATAAACAATGCTAGTAGGGAAATAATAGAATTGAAATCATGCAGATGTGGGTTTAAACATCTATTCCTTAATTTATCAGCTCTGTCTACAGATGAGGAAACTGAGGCACAGAATGTGTCATTTAACTTCTATGTGCCTCAGTTTCCTCATCTGTAAACATGGCACCGTATTTGGAAAGTTACAATGAGGATTTTATCAGCTGACTGACCCTTGGTAAAGGGTTAGAATATTTCCTGGTGCATATGAGGTGTTCTGAAATTTAGTTTCCATTTCCCCTTTTCCCCCTAGGCTTTGATCAGAAATCCAAGCACACCAAAATGGCTTTTCCATTTGTGTGAGGGGATTATTGCTCTGCTGATGAATTGTGCGCATTTCACGCACACTTTAACAGCTCCAGGACGTCTTCAAATTAGAGCTCCTTATCACTCATTAGCACCATTGCAGGAAGGCCGATAAACCTCACCTCTTACTTAGCTCTCTGACACAACTGGGGAAACCTCCATTTGCTCTTATCATCTGAATTCTGACCTTAAAGGTTTCACTCTAACCTGAGGGCTTAATTTATCTTCTGTTAAAAGCAGCAGTTTTCCCTTACATGGAAACTGTCATGCCCCGAGTATGCATAGTGAGACAGAGAAACAGTCCTGTCTGTTTCATCTCAGACGCAAGGGAAAAGTCCCTTGCACCCTTCTCTTCTGTGGATAGATGGGCTTTGATTACAGAGGAGCACACTGCAACTTCAGCACTGCTATTGTATACCACATACTGTAAAGGTTTAAAAGTTGACAAAATGCCATGAATACCATTGTGTGAATTCAACCTCGTGTTTGTTTTACCTACTGTACATCAGAGTACACTTCCTGATAGCTGAGAGTTTGTGTTGTTTTGACTAAATTTGGACAAATATGCATAAAATGTGTATTCAACAGATATTTCACGTAAAAACAAAGAAAGGCTTGTGTCTTTAGATTGCCCCAGAACCTGAGGGCTACTGAGAATTATAAATAAAGTTGGCTTCACAGGCCTGCAGTCATAAATGACATTTTTTTAAATGATGGAAGGGGAGATTTGAGTGGTACAGGAACCTTCCGTTTAATTCCCCTCCTCCCAAATATGTCCAAAATTTAAAGAAAAAGCTCCTTTAAATATAACTCGGTTGAAAAGGAGCTTTTGATTCCTGGTTATTGGGCAAGGACCTGTTTAACTATTTATACCATTGCTTTGTTTTCTTAAAATTGATGCAGAAGGAACATGGGTCCAGCCCTTTTAAAATCCTATGTTTTATCACTCTCCGGTTGATGGGCGCAATCCAGCATGAGGAAATTAGAAACAGCTGGAGTAGACACAATGCTTTCTTTTGAAAAGACATTTCAAAATTACTAGAGAAAAATAGAGATTGCGCTAAAGAGCCTATCTCAAAATGTGGTTTCTGGCTCAACAGCATCAGAATCTCCTAGGAACTTGTTCAAAATGCAAATTATTGGGCTTCATCCAGCCCTGCTAAATTAGAAATTCTGAAGGTAGGGCCCAGCAATCTGTGTTTTTGACAGCTCTTCTATCCCCCACCCCAAGGAATTCTGATGCACAAAAGCAAACTAAAAATGAGAACTAAACCACAGGAAAGAGTAGCAAGAGAAAAGAAATCTTGAAAGGCCAGAGGGCAAAAGAGGAGTGATTTCAGGACATTTAATGATCCAAAGGAATGATGGAAAGGTGCTAATTGGGTGCTTAACATCTATACTTCAACGTGCATCTGTTTCTAAATCTGAAATTAGTGGACAAGCTATAAACAGCTTCCAAAGGCAGTGGAAAATACAAACCTAATGAAACAAACCAGAGTCAGGAAAGAGGTTGGCAGCACAATAACTGCAACATCACTTGTATTTAGATGTTTTTGTCTTTGAAGATGTAGTCTATATAGTTATTTTAACATCAATAAATGGGATATGCAATTAAATAAATGCATGTAAGTAAGTTATAAAAATGTATTAAGAGTATGCTTTTGCTTCCTGTATGAGAGAGTAACTTAGAGCAGACAAATCCTCCTGCTGAGAAAAACTAGAAACTGAACAAAATTCGGAAACCATGTGTTTGAATGCCTCAGAAAGCTGTCTAAGCAGTCAGATCCTGGAAAGGAGGGAAGCTCATTGAGGGAAGCCCAACTTTTGAATCCAAGTTTCCCCTGAAGTTGAACACACCATATTACCCAGAAATTCTACTCATATATACATATATATACACACACATACACATACATATCCAACAGAATGCACACACACACACATCCAACAGAAATGTATGCATGGATATATACATATATATGTTTATGTATATATAGAGAATATGGATATATACATATATATGTCTATATCCATATATATATCTCCAACAGAAATGCATACATAAGTACACCAAAAGGCATGTGTAAGAAATTTCATAAATTTTCTGTTCACAATAGCCTCAAACTGAAAACTACCCAAACATCCATGTACAACAGAGAGGATGAATAAATTGTAGTGTATTCACGTATGAGAAATTGAGAATGAATTAAATACAGCTCATGCAACAACATGAGTGAATCTGATGAGTATAACATGACATATCTCATTTACACAACTTCAAAATCATGCAGTGATCATCTATGGTGTTAGACATCAGGACAGTAGTAACCTTTGATCTTTACGGTGAAAACGGAAAGGTGAGTGTGAAGGCCTACTGAGTTCTGGTTATGTTTCTGTAGCTGAAACCTGCACTGTGTGTTCCCTTTGTGGAAATTCAGGTAGTTGAATACTTGTGATTTGGACACTTTTCCTTATGTATGTTACAGTTTAACAAGCCCTCTTACTTTAAAAAAATGTAAGAAGAGGAATTTTTCTTTTCTTGTTTCTCTGACATCTTTGGAGTCCATCCATCAGGTATGTCTATGCCATCCTATGAAGGTAACCTGGATTATCTGAAAGTAGCTGGAGGTAGGAGAATGTGATCATAGAGAATCTTGGATTGGGGGTAGACAGGCCTATGAATTGCTGTGTGGCTTTGGAAAGCTCTAACCCAATTCACATTTTCCTCATCCTTGCATTGGAGTTGATTGTTAAAAGAGCATCTACCTCATAGGATTTAGTGAGGATTAAATCAGGGAGTTCATCTAAAGCACTGATGGTGGCAGACAGTGGGTGGAGGTGGCCTAATAGCTAAGAATAAAGGCTGGGTATCTAAGATAATTGATATCGGCCTTTCTAAGAACACTATCTTTGCAACTGTACCCCTTTTGAATAACATAAATGGCATGGTTACTCATTTGGCAGAGTGGACATCCTTGAGAAATTCAATTAGACATTTTGAGGTTGGTGAGAGAGGGAGAGTTGACAGAGTTGGAGGAAGAAGTCATGACAGCATGACTGAGAACTCTGTCTGATGACTCAGGGTCATAAAATTTATCATTATAAATGATAAATAAAAATAAATGATAATTAATAAAATTAAAAAATGACATATGATAAATAAATAAATAATAAAACTACCACCTGTGCAGGGCAGGCTGAAAGTGCTGAGAAAGTAAAACTCTCTAGGAGAATCCTTCAGCCAATGACTGATGGGAGTTGGTGGATACTCAACTCCCTTGCCTCTTGAACCAGATGGCTCTGAAGCATGTGCTCTGTACTGTCTCCCAGAGATGCCCAGTTGAACTGGGCTCCAGTTACCCACAGTGGCAATTTGCTTAACAGCACACCTTCTATTGACTGCTTTCCCTTACCTGTATCATTTTTCCTTTCTTTTCCCAGTGTTTTGTGAGAGCATCTTCCAAACAAACTACTTGTACTCACATCCTTGTCTCGTGACCAGTTCCTGGGAGAATCTAAACTTCGACAGTCTGCGTTGCACAACTTATGGCATAAGCTTAGTTGTTTTCTCTGAGACCTTCAGGCAGCTAGCACCACTGTGGTTGCCTCCTTCGGAACTGTTATCGCTACCACGGTGCTAAAGTGCCTAGCCTGAGACCCACTGCTCTTAAAAAGACTTTTGCTTGTTACTGCTCAAGCCCACTATGCAGCCCCTTCCCCTCCCTTGAGCCAGGTGTCAGGACAGCCCTCCTATCCTATCCCTCTGTTACCTAGGCAGTGGCCTCATCACTTTATTCATAAAGTTAGACTTCCTCACTCCGTATCTGCATATTCTTTTGCTTCCTCTTTTCCAGTCTCTGTTTTGGTCAACAGTTAGCCCTTCCACATTTGAATCTTGGGCCACATGTGGAAATAAAGAGTTCCAGAAGAATTCTCCCATGAAGGCATTGGAATGCTTCAATACATAGTTTTGTGCCAAATCTACAATAATCTTCCCAAAAGAAAGACTCTTCAGTGTTCTGGATTTTTCAGGACTTATCTTATTTTCTTCTTGTGCAACATCTTAACACAAACTAGAATAAAGATGACATATAATCATCTGCATTCATGAATAAAAAGAATGATATAATTGTACTAATTAGCCAAACTGCAACCCACAAAAATGCACCAAGTCTTACTTTATCAGCATCCACCTCTGGTCACAGAATGTATCATGATGCCTTTTTAGCAGCAGCACAGTGGCTCACTGGAGCACTACTACTTCTGTCAAAACATGCTAAAGCAGCACAGAAACACCTATGAGGATAGGGAACACTGGGTAGGAAAGACCAGGACTGCAAATATCTTGCCATCCCAGCCTTGGAAGGGGCCTCAAGGGCATGCAGTTCAGCCTGCATCCCCTCAGAGTGAAGCATTTTGTGTCCCCCAAAAGTCAGGAGAAACTTTGCCTGTGGTAGTGTGGGTTGCAACCCTTCAAGGACGCTTCTGAAACTCATGTTGTTAAAATAGCTACTGAGCAAAAGGCTGGGATTCTCGAAGTCACTTTGAGCACATGTAATAGGAGGCAGAGATGAGGTCATCTCCCTAAAGGTCAGCTGCATCCCCAGATGTGTTCTTACCTCAGCCTTTGCTTGAAGAGAGCCAAAAAATGGCTCATCCAGGGGAAAGTATGGGACTTATGCCCACATGTCCATAGCAGACCCAGCACCTGGCCAGGCCCAGCAGCCAGGAGTGACCCCGCCCCTTGTTCTCTGCCAAACATTGTTCCTTGTACTTGGCCAGTACCCGGGTTTTGCAGCCTCAGACATCTAACCACCTTTTCCCAAAGGACCTCACCCACTTTACCTCAACCCCACCCCATCCCATCCCTTGGCCAGACCTGTAATTACTGGACCTGAAAAGCAGCCTCCAAGATACCACATGGGAGCAGGGCAGCCTCCAGCAAGCAGCCATGTAAGATTTTTCTTTCTACAACATCCCTTCACTGTTCTTTCTCCCTCATCCTCTCATTACCCCTTCTCAGAGGGTTGTGCCAGCCAGAGCTATCCCTCACACTTTTGGGGCCAGAACAAAAGTAAAATAATGTCCCCTCTCCTGTCCCTGTCCAGTCTATGGCTTGGTTCTTTCTCTTCCTACTCCCTGACTCTGTCCACATGGGACAGTCCACACGGGACAGTCCACACAGGTGTACACACACTCCATCTCACAGTTCTAACCACCCACTGCTGTGCAGTGACCCCTTGCTGCCCCTTGGGCCTCTATAGGTGCACACCATCCACTTCTTATGGGGAATGAACAAGGAAAGAGACCCCTGCAGGTTCTGAATACCAGCTCAGGATCATTTGGGTAGGGAATTCTGTTTCCAGGTGTCCAAAGTGTGGCCAAGAAGGAGGGATGTTGGGTCATCCACTTGGCCCTGAAGGATGTTTGCCGGAGAAAGGTCAGAGCGGGGCTCTCTAAAGGTGAGACCCAGGGCAGAGGATCTACCCTTGTCAAGGGTTGGTACTGGCACCAACTTACTAAAGAGTTTCTGGGCTTCCAGTGTCTTCCTTCTTCCCACTGAAGATATTTATGTTGGATCAAATCAAATCTGTTTATGACACCCATCATGCTCTGAAATAAACACAGCTTCTCTGCCAAGCCTTCTACAACCAGAACCAAACGTGGCTTTCAAAATCCTTTCCTTCCCATACCTGAGCATTCTGTGACCAGTAGACAAAATCTTAAAAGAGAAGACCCTGGGAGCAAAGAGACATAAACAGAGTAGCTGCTGTGCCTTCTGAGAATGAGGGGTCACCTGCTATTCCCTCAGGTACTCAGCTCAACTTTCCTAGTTTTGTTCCATTTTGTGAGAAGAAGTAATTATATACCATATTTAAAATAAGTGCTATTAACATCTATAAGCACAACAGAGGTTACGAGTTTACAATTTTAAATATGGGTAGGCTTAATGAGAAAATGACATTTGAAGAAAGACTTGAAGGAGATGAGGTATTTATCTATGTAGATATCTAGAGGTACCTTTCAGACAGGGGAAACAGCCAGTGCAAAAGCCCTGTGGTAGGTGCTCATCTGGTTACAGGAAGAGGGGTGATGTCAGTGTACCTAGAACTAAGCAAGCAATGGAAAGAGGATGGGGAAGAGATGGTAACCAGATTGCGTGGGGCAACGCCTCTTAAATTAGAGAACTTTCACTCATTAGTGAATGAGATAGAAGAGGGGGCTTTGGAAAATCTTGAAACCAGAAGTTATCATAGAATGACGGTGGCTGTCATTGGTGAGAATAGCTAAGACTAGAAGCAGAAAGACCAGTTATAAGGCTATTGCAGCAGTCTAGGCAAGAGATGACGGTGGCACAGGCCAGCGAGGTACCGGAGAAGGTGGAAAGAAATTATACAAATCTGGATATATATTGAAGAAAGGTTAAGTGGGATTTCCTGGCTTTCTTCATTTTTGGAATAATGTAGCTCCTCTGGCATTAGTCCAAGTCACTAGTGCTCATTGAAGAACAAAGAATAACTGGCAGAAACAGCTTCCTCCAGTGAATGTTATTGATAAGGGATCAATGTGAGGCAAGGGTCTTAATCTCTTACTCCACCTCCAGCTCTGGCGATCTTTCCCTCTCATGACTCATGCTCACTATTTGTCCAGTTCCTCTCCATTATTCTCATTCATAAATGATTTTGGTCACCACCTTCTCATTTAGCCACTGTCAATAACTCTGAAACCAACTGGAATATAAGTAAATACATGCATTCCTAGGTAAGTAGGTAGGCAGGTAGATAGGTAGATGTGTAGATTCCCAAGCAACCAAAAATATAGATACAGTGGTCTCTGCATTCGATTATGTGCTTGCTTGTTTGAAAGTGTAATATCAATCAACGCATCAGGAATTGAGCCAAAGGTTAGTGTTGGTGGTATTACTTAGTAGTGACAGCAAGCAACTTACTCAAATCTCTTGAGCTTCTATTTTCCCCTGAAAAATGAAGTGAGTGGGAACGGTGCCCCTTTAGTTCCAGTTAAGTTTACCCATCACGTTTTCTGCTTCAACCATGCCCCTGCGCCTTTATTTTCTTTCATCTTTCCAGTGATCCCCCCTATTTAGGAGCTCAGCTTGTAAATGGTATCTTTTGTCTCTTTCAGCTACTTTGTTCCTCCCTGGTTTAATGAGCTTTCTCCACGGTGTGCCTTTTTCTCCCAGTAGATGGCAGTATTCAGTTTTGTTTCCCGATGCTACTTTTCCCTGTTGGAAGGCCTGGGCCAGCTATCCTTTCTGCAAAACCTGTGATGTCCTTTTAGCACTAGAGGTGATCACAGAAGAGGAAATTAAGGGAGGAACTGATGAGTGATGAAAGGCTCCTATGAAAACCGTGGCGATGCCAAGTAGCCTCCTCTTGTTTTCAAGCAGGTTTATTTTATTTAACTTTTGGGTTAGTCATAAAAACAACTATCTTCCACATGTCAAAGTGTTGTCCCAACTCATCTGATCTTTCGACTCCATGATGCAGTTAGCACAGATTTCATTGACCTCAGGTCTTGATCCCAGGAGTTATAATGGGATGGCTGCTGTTGCTGAGGATAGTCAGGGTTAGAAGCAGGAAGACGAATTAGGAGGCTGTGGCAGTGGTTCAGGCAAAAGACGGTGGGGCTGCCAGCTGGGAGCACTGCAGGTGGGGGATGTGGTGTGGAGATGAATGGTAGTGGAACAAGCTCTGAGCTTGCTACCTGGCACTGTTATTTCACAGCCTTCGGCAACACTCTCCATTTCTCTGGGCCTCTGAAGACACAGCCTGTTCTAGGATTCTATGGAATCATGAAGAAAATCGATCCACATGTTGCTTGCAAGTCACCTGACAAGGGACACATCTCTCACCAGTTAATGGTGCATTGAGAGCCAGAGCCATATCTTTAGAGGCTTCACCTTACCACTAACTGAAGATGGTGTGAAAACATCCATTTCTGAAGTCCAGTTTCTTGTCTTTCCATAAGAAATCTCATCTAGGAAAACAGTATGTGTAACAAATCAAAACAAGCTGCTCTGGTTGAAAGGGGATAGAATCCTGAACCTCCTGGCCTGGCCCCCACCTTCCCACTGACTACAAGTAGCAGGTAAAAACCTCCAACAGAGAGCAGCAACACCCCTGCCAATGTGACTTAAATCTTCAAGTGCTGTGCCTTGACCTGTTAATCAAGGAATTCTGGGATCGCTAATATCAGTTTTTTCTTTAACTCCTTGGGAAATTTTTGCAGGGAGGAGAAAATATAATGAGTATGGAGAAATTTTTGTGTCTGGGAGTGGGATATTTTGGGGTGGATGGTGTCACACAATAATTTAAAAACATTTTATGGTTCTTAATTGCCTGTAAGATCAAACTTAGACTTGTTAGCATAGATAAAGGAGTTTCATAATCTGCCCCCATTCCCCCCTCCAATCCTGGAGTGGATACTATCCTTCTGGTATATCTTTGAAGATGCCATGCACCTTGACACTCCTACTCATTCCAGAAAACACAACTGTAAAACCTTTCTTAAGCAACAGCCCTGTCAAGTATTCATAGCATTTTGTATATACAATTCTGTTATAGTCTGTATCACAGTATTTGTTTTCCCACCAGCTTCCCTCTTTGTTTCTTACTTGCTTGAGAATAGGGATCATGTCTTATACATTCTAAACATCAAGCGTGATCCAAGAGAAGGTCTTACTGTGCTAAATCCGTGAATAACAGGAGGTTTTGGGGGGTCATGTTGTACTGTTAGGATGTGGAAAAATATCATAAACAAGCTAAGGAATGACTTAGAAATGTATGACAGAGAATTTAGTAAAATACAGCCACTGTGGCCTTACAAAGAAATGTGTGTGTGTTCGTGTGTGTGTGTGTGTGTATATATATATATATATATATATATATATATGCAATTAGTCAAATTGTTTAATGTCTGCCTGCTTAGTAGCAAAGAGACAAAGAGATTACATAGTTTGTTATTATTATTGCTTGTAAATGACCTTGCAGAGTTTCTTTACAATCCATTGGGCAAACAGGACTTCAGTTGGAAGGAAATTAGTACCCATGAATTCAGCACGCATAATAATTCAACAATATTGTTTGATGTTACCATCTTTCTGAAAGCAAAAGGTCAAACTCAAATTAACTGTGAAAACAGACTTGTATGAGAAACTCTGATCTATTTTTAAAAATGAAATACTTTATTGCACACAAATAGCATGTTTATATGCAAATAATAATATATAAACCTTATTTACATGTATATATTTTATTACTCATTTGTCCATTTAAAAATAATGCAATATTTTATATTGAACTTTTTATTTCTCCAGTTGCTGTAAGTAACTTCCTCTTACAGGTTACTCCTATGATCAAGGATGATACAGAGGAAATGAGTTATTGGCTAATGCTAGCCAGGCATTAAAGACCATTGCAAGTGTTGTATTTTCTCTTTTTTATTTTTCTGGAGATCCATGTTCATTAAGGTATTTTTTATTCCTTAGAAATATTTTCATTTAGTTTTGAAAGCAACTGTGTCAAACTTCAAAATATCCCCTGTATTAAAAAATATTATATCTATTAATCCTAAGTATAATTTTTTTAGCCAAGTAATTTAAAAACTTTTCTACGGCCGGGCGCGGTGGCTCAAGCCTGTAATCCCAGCACTTTGGGAGGCTGAGACGGGCGGAACACGAGGTCAGGAGGTCGAGACCATCCTGGCTAACACGGTGAAACCCCATCTCTACTAAAAAAAATACAAAAAACTAGCTGGGCGAGGTGGCGGGCGCCTGTAGTCCCAGCTACTTGGGAGGCTGAGGCAGGAGAATGGCGTGAACCCCGGAGGTGGAGCTTGCAGTGAGCTGAGACCCGGCCACTGCACTCCAGCCTGGGCTACAGAGCGAGACTCCGTCTCAAAAAAAAAAAAACTTTTCTACAGCCTTAAAATGTGGTGATATTCTGTTATGAAATGGAAGGACAATGGGGATTCAGGGCACAGACTGTAGGATCTTGATTGGGTTCAAATTCCAGCCCTACTACTTAGAAGCTGTGTGACTCAGAGCAAGTCACTCTGCCATTCTCTACCTCATTTTTCTCATCTGTCAAATAGTGGAAATCAGTGTACCAGTCTCTCAGAGCTGTTGTGATCATTTAAATGAGTTGAGATGTGTAAAGCACTTAGCTAGGAAAGGTGAGGATACATTCTCCCCAGAGCCTCAAAAAGGAACCAGTCCTGCTGACACCTCAACTTTGGCCCAGTGAAGCTGATTTTGGGATTCTGTTCTGCAGAACTATAAGAGAATAAGTGTGTGTTGTTTTAAGGCACTAAATTTGTGATAATTTGTTACAGCAGCCATAGTAATCTAATACAGAATTTGGTAACAGATTTTCATTATTATTGTAAAATCAATAGAAAATAAAACTCTACTTATATAATTTTAATTTGAAATGCATTATTAATAAATCCTATTTGTTTCTAGCAGGTAAAATTAACTTTTAAAATGTGTCATGTATATTTTGAAATTGACTTTCTTTACATTGAAGACACAGTATAGGAGTTCCATATGTTCTGATTGCAATAGAATATGCCATATGGAAAATGATTAAGTCTTCTTCATTTAATTAAAAATAAGAGAAAGCCTTTAAATCCTCTTATCACTACAGGATTTCGTCTGATGCCTCTGAAAAACTAAATGGCCCTTTTGTGTGTTAAGCAGCCCATTTTCTGGTCACTTTTATTTTCTACTGAGATGAATTTATCACCTTAGGAAATGAAACAGAAAGGAAGAATGGAAAGAAGGAATGAAGTAGATAAAAAGAAAGAGCTGTAAGAAGGAAGGAAAGGAAGGAAGGGAAGGAAGGAAAGGAAGGAAGGGAAGGAAGGAAGATAGGAAGGGGAAGAAAGGAAGGAAGGAAAAGGAAGGAAGGATGGAAAAAGGAAGGGAGGGAGGGAGGGAGGGAGGGACAAGACCCGTTTATGAGTAAGAACAAACATTACAGCCAATACCAACAATTTACAACTCTACCCCAAAATACATGCAGATTTATAATCTTCTTCCACTAAATCTACAGATGTTTGAAACACTACAAAGGATATAAAACATTAAAAAAAGCCCAACATCCTCAAAGCATATGTACACACATGCACATCCTCCAAGTACACACATGCCCACAACCACTGCTACCATTAAATAATGTTTCAAAAACTACCCCAGGGGGCAGGTGGAATTTATAACCTCTCCCCTTTAAGTAATTCCCCTTCTTCATATATTCTGTTACCTGTACATAAATTTGGTTCATGATCTGTGTGTAAAGTAGAATTGATTTTTTTTATAAGACATATAAAAATAACCTTTCTGGTCCCAAGTATATATAAAGTCTCAAACACATATAAAGGTACTTCAAACTACCAGCAAATAGTTTTTGGTAATGATTTTAATAATATTGTTCAGCTGGCAATACTTATAACTAGGTCATTCACATTTTAATATTCTCACCTTTGTTGCCTGTATAAATCACCCTCAGAGTATTTGACTGAAGTTGGTACCAACAGTCTGGTTGGTGCTTGACATGTCCACTTGGGATAAGGTTCTCAAGATATTTTTCTCAGCTCATAAGCCCCATCAGTTATCTTTGCCAAGTAAAGCATTATTTACAAGGATCAAAAAGTACTATGTATAAATCAACACAGAGGTTAAAAACATAACTTTATATTCATATCCCAGTTCTAGGCAAGTTGAAGAGTTTTTTGTTTGTTTGTTTGTTTGTTTGTTTTTGACACAGGGTCTCACTGTTGCCTAGGCTGGAGTGTACTGGTATGATCATGGCTCATTGCAGCCTCCACCTCCTGGGCTCAGGTGATCCTCCATCTAAGCCTCCCGAGTAGCTGGCATTACAGGCATAGGCCACTATGCTTGGCTAAGAACTCTTTTTGAGTCCAATTTTACTAGTTATAAGATTGAGGGGAAAGGGCTCTTTATAAAAAACTAATGAAGATTCAATGAGCTCATGTACGTATGATCAGTTTTCAATAAAGGGCATAATCTCCATTGCTGGGTAAACCAACCACCACCAGCAGTGACACTCAATGCATGAAACAGAACGGTCCGGCCAGTGCTGCATTCCTTCTCTGTGGAAAAAAATAGGTGATTAAGATGGGGGAAAATGTTGCCATCTATAGATAAAGTAAGTTTCCACATAGATATAGGTGCAAAATGGAAGAAAACTATTTCTCATGAAGGAACTACAAGCTAATGATTATACAGTACTCATTGACTCTTTGATATGCATATTCATCATCTCAGAATGCACCAGTGAAAGTTTTCACGGTGGCTAAAAGTAGCCACAATAGAGAGGCTGACTATGTTGCACAGAAGTTGTCCCTTTGTTTAAGTCCCCAACTCATACCTCTATGCTGACCAAGCTGCTCTTCTGTTTAGAGAACATTCCATGCTCAATTCTGAGTGTGTATTCACTTCAACTGCTCTCTGTTTTAGCAGATCCTTGTTCTCCCTCCACTTACCAAATTCTTTCCTATTCCTCATGAGTCCACCTCCTACCCCCAGCTCTTACAGGGAACCTCCCATTATTGCCTTGCCTGTTGATAGTCCCTTTCTCTGAACTGCTGCCCAGTCTGGCATTTGATCAGATTTTGAATGATGTAGATATGAGCCTTTCATAGACCCACTGAACTGGAAGAGGCATTAGAAAGCATCTAGTCCAACCCTCTAATTTTATAGATAAAGAAACTGTACTCCAGAGAGTACGGGCATCCTGCCAAAGATCACTCAGAGAGTGAGTAGGATCCTGGCTTCTTGACTTCTCATCTACAACTCTTCCCACTTCACCACTCAGATATTGTGTTGGTGCCAATGTCTCATACTTTCTGCCTCTCTCTCCTCTTGGTTGTAAAATCCCGTTTCTAATATTTTGATCCTGTCCCTTTCATTAGAGGGTACAGTTTAAAAAAAAAAAGAAAAGAAACCATTTCTTGATTATTTGCACATAAATGTGTGTCACACTCACCTTAATATAGGAGTTAATTCCTGGTCTTCCTCAATTTGCTGGTAGTTAGGGAAAATGTAGAGAATAGGGTGTCAAACTCCACTGTTTCCAAAATTGTGAATTTTTCATTTTCCCTCCTCATCACATAATATTTTACAAATGTATGCCTACTTTTACAAGCTGTATACAGTGCTGATAAAGTATGCATGAGGAATATACCTATATCTATAACTCTCATGCAATATGCATAAATGCCCTAAGGTTTCATTAAGCATTTGCATGTTTAAAATAATTCCCACCTCAATTTGAGGGACATTCTAATAAAAACTGACCTTAACTTAAAAAAATCAATGTCATAAAAGACAAAACGAAAACAAAATAAATTTTAAAAACCATGTTTCAGATTAAAGGATTATAAAAGGAGATAATAAATGCAGTGATGCTGGATCGGGAACTGGAGCAGAGAAAATAAAATAACTGTTAGAGACATTATTTGAACAACTGGCAAAATTTGATTATGAACTGTGAATTTAGATAATAGTATTAGTGTTAAACTTCTGAGTTTTATTAATTGCACTGGTTTAATAAGGGAATAAGATGATGTTCTTTTTCTTAGGAGATCTATGATGAAGTATTTAAAGGAACACCATATAACCTACTCCCAGTAGTATAGTATAGCATAGTATAGTATAATTAGGTAAATAAGAGGCGAGAGATACCACATATAATACAAGTAGGTCAAGATAAAGAGTTTGTGAAAACGTAAAATTTCTGCTAATCTATATTTAAATGTGTTCTGCTCCTTTATAGTCTCAGTATGGTTTCAGGAAGCTCTCAAAGCTGCCAGCTTCATCATTCAGGTCTAGCACAACAGAGGAAGCATACCTATGCTTCACTCTGATTGGCTTGAACTAGTCACAGGACTAAACTTGAACCAATCACAGTGGGCAAGAAAGGGAATAAGCTGATTGGATTAGCTTAAGTCATGTGCTCTGATCTTAAAGCTCTTCATAAAGGTTTCATCCTCAGAAACCCTGGGTACCCATCCACAAAAAAGAGTCGAGGAAGAACTAGACTAGGTTTTAACTTCTAGTTAAGATGTTAATAATTAGTGTTAGGGTCTCGAAGTGGAGAAATAGAAAGAGAAGTTGGAAATGAAATGAGCGTGCAATATTCAGCCTCCCAAATAATGTTGTTATTCAAAACAACAAATTATTAGCTACATTTTAGTTGATTAAGTAATGTAAAACAAATGTAGGAATAAATAATTAAAAATCTTATATTTACTGAAAACATCAGGAAAGCTGTATCCAGACTTTGAAAGCCACTGAAACTATGTAATTATATACATAATTATGATATAAATATAAATACATATAATTTTTTTAATGAGTGGTGGTAGTCTCCTTCACTTAGCCCACATATCTGTTGACCAGTGGGTCTAGTTTGAAGGCAGAGCTATGGTTTCTCAATAAATATAATTATTATTAATTTTCCCTGCAGTCCTTACCATACTGTGAGGGAAGGGGAGGGGAAGGAGAAAGGGAAGATAAGAGGAAAGTCCCCAGAGCTGGAAAATATTCGTTTGCTAGAATTTTGAGATATTTCTTCTATCATCAGTTTTTGTTTCCATCATAATCTCTAGGATCACTCCTGTAAATTAGACCAGGAGAGGAAAAAAGTACATGCATAAAATTTTGATTCAAATCTAAGTTTATTGCTGGTAAATTATGGGATATTAAATCCAGTCTTTTTACTTTTTTCAGCTTGTGAGCATGGAAATGACCCTATTTTAATCACATGCATATTTTGATAAAAAGAAAAAAAATTATTTTGGGGAAAGTTAGCACTTATAAAACTTTGCTTGGAGACACAATCAAAAGACCTGATAATCCAAAGGTCTACTGTATTTGCCTTAAGAATGTTTCAAAAGTTTTGTTCATATTTTCAGGAAAAGTCTGATTTTGAAATTTATTTTGTGCTATTTTGCACTATCTAGACTATTCCTGAGTGTGTATCAACATATCCGAGAAGCTACTTAAAATATAGATTCCTCAGTCTGAGTCTAGATTTATATTGAATCAACAAATCTGAAAGTGCACCAGATAATTTGTATTTTAAAATGACCTCTAGATAATTCTGAATAGTCAGATTTGGGATCCATTTGTCTAACCCAGTGGTAGAACTGGCACTTGGCATGGGAATCAGAAATCTCAAATTCTACCCTTAGTTCTGCCATTTATTGCATAATATTGGCAAATTATCAAAAGTAATTTGGACCCTAGTTTCTTCATCTATAAAATAGAGAACTTAGGCAAATTCCCTTCAGTAATAATGTTTATGAGTTTATGAGCAATCTGATATTATTTGGCTTGGTGTCCCCACCCAAATCTCATCTTGAATTGTACTCCCATAATTCCCATGTGTTGTGGGAGGAACCTGGTGGGAGATAATTTGAATCATGGGGGTGGTTGTTCCCACACTCTTCCTGCAGTAGTGAATAAGTCTCACGAGATCTGATGGTTTTATCAGGAGTTTCCGCTTTTGCATCTGCCTCATTTTCTCTTACTGCCACCATGTAAGAAGTGCCGTGATTTTGAGGCCTCCCCAGCCATGGAGAACTGTTAAACCTCTTTTTCTTCCCACTCTCAGGTGTATCTTTTTCAGCAGCATGAAAAAGGACTAATACACAGTCCTTTTGCTTATTCCAAACAAAGTTGTAGTATGAATTAGAAACATTGATAATAATATGCTCTTAATTGAGAATATGCTTACAGGGCCACAAACTCAGACATGAAATGTCTGAGTTACTACATTAATGTCCATCAGCTGAGGGCTCTGTGACCGCAGCCCAGTAGTGCTCTTATCAGAGGCTGCCTGGTAATGAGAGTATTTCTGACCTAGTACAAAGAAAGAGCATATAAACATTCAGGGCTCTCACCTCTCAACAGTGCACAGGGAATTTTCACAGGAAACTCCCATGCCTATAAATTGGGTTAACATGTAAAAACCCCACTGTATTAATGGGAGACAGTCAGTAGAATGGAATGCTGATTGACTGGCATATGTGGGACAAAAATTCTGCTCCAAATATATGCACCTGTAGGTGCCCTTCCCCTCTCTCCCCTGCCTTATCTCACTTGACAAAAACTGTTTAGATGAGATGTATTTCCCAGGGTGTATGAATCAGTTGCAGTTAATGGCTTTAGGACAATCAGTGACTTTTATCTTCAGGAAATCCCAGTACTTAGAAAATGACCGTCAGCCCTGACTATCATGCCAAACAACTTTTCTCCCTCCATTTATACCAGGTGATATAACAAAAAAAAGTAAGGGGTGTGGGGGAGGGCATAGGCTGGAGCTCTTGCCCTGGTCTGCACTATTGAATCATCACCATAACATGCCAAATTACTCAAATAAGTCTGGTCATGTTCACATTCAGCAGTGAGAAGGATACTCTGTATGACTTGCACGAGGACATGAAATGCCAGCGGGATCCATATAATCAACGTCTTGGCTTGTGCCAAGAAGGGTGGGTGGAGTCGTGTGCCACATGCAAGGGATCCTAAATGTTTACTCTAATTTGCTGCCTAGTTATATTTGACTTCTGTGGGTTGGCACAGCAACCATTCTATATAATTCTGGCTCTTCTGATTGTTAGAGGAAGAGTCTGGGGCTCTTAAGCCAATGTTTAAAAAACAGTTGTTTGGAGTCGTCGTTTCTTCTCCGTTAGAGTAATTGTTGAGCATAGTGTTGTGGTTACTACCCAGGTTCCAGAGAAAGACCGGTTTGGATTTCATTTCTGGTTCTTACTCCGGAAATGTGCCTGACTTCTCCATGTTTCTGCTTCCTTTCTTATTTCCGTAATGGGGATAATAACAGTGCCTGCTTCATGAGGATATTGGGAAGACCAAGTTAATGTGTGTTGAGTAGTTAGCATGAAACCTGGCATATAGTAAGCACTCAATAAATGTGATTGGGTTAGAAGCAGGTATAATATATTATTTTGGGTTGTGTATGTGTGGATCTTTCTGGATGGTCTGGTATTTCAAACACTGGTGTAGAAATTACCTTCTCTACTCAGTAGTCAACAGAAACCAAGACTCATGAGTTTCATTTCATGCTATGAACCCATTAAATTGTATGACTTGAGGGTTGCTCTGACCCTGTTCAGAAGTTTTGCCAATGGCAAAATACCTTTGACCATATAATACTGTATTTTGAAATAAAGGCCTGCAAAATACGATTTGACTTCTGTGCTCTGTAAAAGCAGGCTCAGTGCTTTCTCTCTCTTAGACTGCTGCTTCTCAAGCTTGAATGTGCAAATGAATTAGCCTGGGGGTCTTTTTAAGATACAGATTCTGATGCAGCAAGTCTGGGTGGAGCTTGAGACTCTCTATTTCTAACAAGCTGCTCAGGGATGCAAACTCTGTTCTTCCCTGGACTACACTTTGAATAGTAAGGTTTAGGCTGTTCGGCTGGATGTGATGCAGGGCCCTGATTGCATTACCATAGGGGAGGCAAGAGTCACTGTCAGAGTGACACTAAACCAGTGCCCATTTTATAGGTAATTTTATGTGTGTGTGGTGGGAACAGAGGGAGGAGATGG
Organism: Rhinopithecus bieti; assembly: GCF_001698545.2. NCBI lineage: Eukaryota > Metazoa > Chordata > Mammalia > Primates > Cercopithecidae > Rhinopithecus > Rhinopithecus bieti. The sequence continues at coordinate 1,916,980 of NW_016803344.1, read as the reverse complement.
AAAATTTAAGAGAGTGGTTTCAACCCCAGCTGCTTATTAGAATCACTTGGTGAGTTTTAAAAAAAGTAATCTAGAATCCACACGAACCTATTTGAATGAAAAACAAAACAAAACGCAAGGTGGGGGGAGTTGGTTCAAGCATTTTAAGAAACATTCCCTGTGATCGTAACGTGCAGCCCAAGATGAGTACCACTGTCCTAAAATAGTGGTTCTCCAATGTTAGCAGGCCTCAGAATCACCTAAAGCGCTTGTTAAATAAAGACTGCTGATCCCTACCCCTAGAATTTCTGATTCAGCAAATCTGATGGGAAGCCTGAGAATTTGTATTTTTTTCTTTTTTTTTTTTTCTTTCTTTCTTTTTTTCTTTTTTACAGACAGGATCTCACTGTTGCCCGGGTTGGCCTTCAATTTCTGGGCTCAAGCAATCCTCTCACTTCAGTCTTCCAGAAAGCTGGGTCAACAGGCATGCACAAGCACACCCAGCCATTTCTAACAAGTGTTTAGGTGAAGCTAACGCTGCTGATCTGTGGCCCACATGTTCAGAACTACTGAACTAGTATATAGAAAGTAATTTATTCATTCATTTATTCAGGTGTTTGCAGAACCTTCACAATGTGGCAGGAAGGATTTTAGATGCTGGGAATGTAACAGTGAATAAGGCATGGTTCTTACCAGCTTAGAAATGGGGTGCACCAGCTAATAAGCAGGCAGCACTGGACACATTCAGAAATACACAGGAGAGGCACCAATCTCAGGAAGCGATGTCCAAGGGGATACCTTAATGATAAGTCAGAATTCACCACAGGGTAAGCTACTGTTGGGGAAGCAGCACAGGACAAGTGCGACTATGTCAGGCAGAAGACCACATACGCATGGAGCGCAATCCCAAGTGCGTCTGAGCTCAACTGTGGAGGCTTGGATGCTGGGAAGGGAAGGAGGAAGAGTGGGACTTTTAGAGAGGCACAACTGGAAAGATGGTCAGGAGCCAGATCACAAAGAACATATACCATTCAAACTTTATCCCAGGGACAGCAGACTACCAACGAAAGGTTTTAAGTTGGAAAGAAAATACTATTCTGGTCACAAGGTGAAAAATAGAATGTAATTGAGGTAGGGAGACTGGTAGGTAGAAGAAAGGCAAGGCTGTTGTCATTTTAAGATGTTTGATTGCAAATTGTCTTAATGGTCTTTTTCTTAGACAACCAGATGTCAGTCTGGCCTCTTAGTGTTTGAAGTCTGGAATGGGCACAGGAGAGTACAGTAAGAAGAATAGAGCCTTCCCATAATGGCGGGTGAAGAGGGGTGGGGTAGAGTAGCCTCCTCAAGGGATTGATGCTTGGTCCAGAATCAGACGTGACCACAAGAATTTAGGATTTATCTGAAACTTTATAAGCCATTTCAACAAATATTTAGCAATAAACTCTGTCCAATTCTGTAATCTCAAGAGAGTCATCTGAACTTAAAAACAATTGGCCAAGATGGATGTGCATTGCAGCTATTTAGGAATGTGGTACTTAGAATACTGAAGGTGTCATCTGCCCATCGGTTGGGCAGTCATGGCCTGTCCTAATGCCAGTCTCACTCTCTAGTCAGAACTAATGCTATTTCTGAGACTTTTTCCAATATAATCAAAGAGATATGGGGCTGAAAGGGTAATGGAGGTTACCTTGTCTTCCTTCCTCATCTCATGAAGAAATAAGGGTAGTGTACACATCTCCCTAAGTGTGGAAAACTATGACGACACTGGATCTTTCTGACGTTTGTGTGGATTCACAAACTCCCAAAGCACCATATTATTTTTAAATTAGAAATTTCTGAACAGACAGAGGATTCAGAGCTCTCACAGCTAAATGCTAAGGAAATATTTATTGATGTCAGGATACTTTAAATTATGGCTTTCTCTCTCCTAAAATATTTCCCAGCCGTCAAATTCGCACCAAAGGAAATCCTTTGGCATTTCTAAAGCCCTCTCTACTCCTAGAAGAATTTTGAGCTGCTTTTGGGGACAAAGATATTCT
>NW_016803344.1:1870190-1914660 GCF_001698545.2 Rhinopithecus bieti | reverse complement strand
TTTTTCTTTTTTTTTTTTTTTTTTTTTTTTTAACAATTGGAAAGATAGGTTCATGTGTTGGTCTATTGATTTATTTAGACTATACAAACTTGGTTTGTACGTTAGCTTATTTAGGATTCACGGCAATGCCGTGGGGTAGGTTTTCATCATTTAAATTTTACAGAAGAGAAAATGACATTTGTAAAAGTCTGGTGTTCAAGATGGCACAGCTGGTATGTCAAAACACCAGGGCCGGGTCTGTCTGACATGAAACCTTATCAGTAAGTTTAAAGAATTTAAGGTAAGAAGGCCACTCTTCTTGGAGAAAACTAAAACTAAATTCAGCAGTCACCTCAGGCTCTTCAACTGAGAGAAAAGTGAAACTTGGATTATGGTGAGGAGCTGCAACTTGCCACAAGTTCAGATCTGTTAAGGCAGTACTTCTCTGTGCTTTGGATCTCACTCGTGATCTTTATTTTAGTCACATGGAATGGCGCCTCAAAAGGCTACACCCAGATCAAATGTCCCCTTCAAGTGGCCTGGAATACCTCCTGAGTTTAAAAAGTCACCCGAAAGAGAACTGAGCACAGAGGAAATAATCATTATTCCTCTTTCAGCCTTGCTGAAAGTATGGAGGCTGTCTTCCCTTGTCAATCTTCTCACCTTAGAGACACACACCTTTGTTTTTTGCTGGGATTCCGCATTCTCATTGGGCCCACGGGGTTTAAAGTGACTATGTGCTGTTCACAACACTGAGCAGTAGGTGTTTGAATAACCACAGACTGGGCAGTTTCTTATGTATTTCTTCCCACTGCATTCAACCCAATGTCGTTTGGCAAGTATAGATGATGCATTGTTGGATAACGCTGGAAGCCTAAACTCAAATGGGTAAAAAGGCAACTACCTTGTCTTCAGTCAGATTCCCAGGGCTTTTTAGCTCCTTCCTACTCAAAATGTGGCTCGTGGGCATGGCATTGGCATCACCTGGGAGCTTACTGGAAGCACAGAAATGCAGAGTCTCAGGATCCACCACTACTTGGTCACATGTGTTTTAACAAGGTCCCCCCACCCCATAATTCAGGCAGAAAGTTTGAGAAGTCTTGAAAACTGTTGTTAGGAGGCAGATCTCTCATCCTCTCTAGGGTGCACAGGCTACAAGAAGGAGCATTGGCAACAACCTCCGAAGACACAGTTCCTTTCAGAGCTTGTTTCCTGTTTGATAACTCACCAAATCTCTAAAACTGGAATGTGAAGCGAGGGTTCAGCCAAGGAACTGGGTGAGAGTTAATGGATCAATCTGCTCTCCCCCGTCAGTGCTTTTACCGCTGACTTCTGGAATGTGTTTGATGAAAAGAAAGCAACTTCTTCAGACAGAAGATACTGATGTAGCCTGCTGGGGTTAGGACCTACAGGAACAATACACCAATGTTATCAGGGCTTCATTTGCCTCCAACTTCAGTCCAAAACTGACAATGGGAGGGAAAGGATTTTTTAAAGCCCTTGCTGTCAGCTGCCATTATTATAAATAGCAATTGCTCTGCTTCTCCCTGGGGGAATGTAGGCATCATTGTTTGGTTTTTGTTTAGATTAAGAGCCTTTTTTCCAATAGCTTTTTACAATTAGATCTGAAAAATGAAACTAGTAGCACAGTGATGCTGCTTCCATTTATCTTTCCAGAAGCTTGGATATGTTGAAAGTCAAAACCAGAGAAGGAAGTTCCTGCTTCTTTCCTGTCATCAGGTATGAGTGCCCTTTATCAATGAACAATTAACAAAGAAGTCAGCGCTAGTTAATGTTCTGTGTTCACTCCAGAATTTCAGAAAAATAAGAAGCAAGGAGATTCAAAAGAATCCTAAGTCACTGATGTCTTCATCAACCCAGTCATCGGTGAACTCTAACATTAGCTCATTCTCTCAATAAACATTGTTTATCTTTCTCACTATGGTTAAATGAGATTATGAATACAAACCAATTCATCTGAGTCTACATTTTGAAATGTGGCTGTGAGGGCCAAGATTCACTGATGGTTTGTAGGTATATGAGGGTAAAATTAGATCAGCTGGCTCCATCTGAAAGAGGGAATTTTGAGAGAAAATTATAGTGGCAGGTAAAGGACAAGGCTTTAAGTTTAATAATGCCGCCTTTCCATTATAAAGATGTACTCAGGACCCATTCACACGTACTATCTACCTTTTGAGTTGTATTTCTGGGAATAGTCAATTTCTGGGAATTGGATCGATTGACCTGCTTTCTACCAGATTCCTCTCCTTTGATAGGGTTGGCAAGCATTACAAGGTGGCTGAAGTCAGTTAGTTAGCATACCCACCTGGGGTTTACAAAGATACTTTTTACTTCGTTAGCACTAGGAAACGGAGCCAACCAACAGCCAAGGTCACAGAGTTTGTACACCTGGCTTGGAAAAACGAGCCAATCAGAATTAATCAAAACTGAAGTGCAAATGACTGTCCTGAAGAAATGGAACATCTAGTGAAATTGGCATGTTGGGGCCAAAAGAAAAACCACCTGAAACACTTTAGCTCACCAAGGGACTTTGTTGGCTCTCGGAAGGAATTTCAAACTTTCCCACTAGCTAAGCCCATTAATATCAAGAGCTTTATTAGATTAACTGGACTCTGGTAGCATTTTCAAGGCTCAGATTCCACAGCCTTTGTCAATAACAGTTTCCGCTGTGAAAATAGTTTATTTTTGTGTTTCTTCAACTCCATAGATAAAGTTGATCCTCAGAAGGGTGGGGTGCTTGTGAAGGAGTAGACACACAACCCCCGGGGAACTCTTCCATCGTGGGACTCTTCCTGGCCATGCTTGGGAACACAGACATGCCTTTATGCAAAGAAAGGGTTCCACTAGAAGCACACCTGATTATACTCAACCTGGATCCAAAGAGCCCTGTGCCATGTCAAAGGAAAATGTTCTATCATAAATCTCCAGAAACAGAAAAGGTCAAAACCACTCTTGGTAATTAGCCTGCTGAAATACAGTGGCCCTGCTTTTTGTTTAACCTTTTAAGAAAAGGGCTGCACTCTCAGGAGTCTCAACAAGCAGCCTTTAATTAGGCACATCCTCAACACTCCTACCTTCTGCTTAGCCCCTTCCCCCACCTGCAGTCCTAACAGAACATGTGTTTGGTTTGTTGCTTGAATCCCCTAACTTTGGATGGATTCCTGTTTCCTTCCCAATTCACTCTTTGCAGTCCTGACTACTTTAAGTCCATGGAACCGTATCACTTTGCAGAATAAAAATAAGCTATACATAGATTGACCTTCCAGAAAAAGCGTCATGTTAAATAACTGGAAAATCAGCAGGCATGCCATGCACCAGCAGTTTACTTTTATTTGTTTGTTTGTTTTTAAATTCTGGCCAAGTTAGCAATAAGTGTGCAAATGTTCTTGTTAATGTTAACTGGGTAAAATGCTTTAATGCAATAGGCACTAGCTATGTGAGCACTTGAGGTCTAGTTTGAACTGAGGTAAGATATATGTAGAAAATACTCATTGGATTTTGAAGACTTATTATAAAGGAAAGGATGTGGAAAGATCCATTAGTAATTTGCATGTTGACTATGTGTTGAAATAATAATATTTTGGATATATTGGGTTAAATAAAAGGTATTAGTAAATTTGATTTTCCCTGTGCTTTTTGCTTTTTATGTGGTGGCTATAAGAGATTTCAAAATTACAAATGTGGCTTGTATTGTGTATCTATTGGAACAGTGCTGGTGTAGCGGATCAATTATTCTATGTATAGGTAGAGAAAAATGTCATACATTTGATTTGGTTACCACATGATTTATCACACAATTTTGTCCTATCTTGTATTATTATGTATCTATCTTGTTTCTTGATCATCTTCCAGCCATATTGGAAACTTTCAGAAGATAAATATAAAATCTTAAACTTATTCTGAGGCCCATATTTTATCTAGCACAGTGCTAGGCACATGATAATTATTTAATCAATGCTTGTTTTGGAGTAAAACTCGATGGTATTACATTTTCAAAAGATTTCTTTGGGGGCTAGTCTGAGAGTTAGAACACAGATTAGCCACTGAATCTGATGGAATATGTCTAGCTATCCTTGAGAATTGTTCTAGCCAATGAGTTGTGAGTAAAAGTAACACATCACTTTTGAGCTGAAAATCAACTTCAGAGTGATCTTTTATTCTCTGCCATAATGTTTAATTATCTTTTTTTTTTTCTTTTTGAGACAGAGTCTCACTCTGTTGCCAGGCTGGAGTGCGATGGCACGATCTCGGCTCACTGCAACCTCCGCCTCCCAGGTTCAAGCGATTCTTCTGCCTCAGCCTCCTGAGTAGCTGGGACTACAGGTGTGCACCACCAGGCTCAGCTCATGCCTGTAATCCCAGCACTTTGGAGGCTGAGGCAGGCGGATCACGAGGTCAAGAGATCAAGACCATCCTGGCCAACATGGTGAAACCCTGTCTCTACTAACAATACAAAAATATAATTACCTTTTATATAGAGACTACTCCTGTTAGCTGTTGTCTCCAACTGACCTGCAGTAGACATGCAGCTAAGCAAGAGACACTCCTTTGTTGTTTTCAGCCACTGAAGCTCAGAAATTCTTTGTCATGGCTACACAACCTCACTTCTGCTAACTGATATAGCATGGCTATTTGACTACAGATTGGCTTCCCAGCTGTGGCTCTTGCTTTGTAAAGCTCATATTTTACTAACATTTAGTCTCAATAACCAAAAACAAAGAGGATCAGTATTATACTCACGTCTTCAATCAACGGTGATCTTTAATTACAATGTCTGGAGTCAGAGTGTCTGCCATTAAAACATTTAATTTTTAGCAATAGTAACGAGTTAAGAATGCCAATCAAACTGCTTCAGGTAGCTTCCCCTTTGAGCAAAGGAGGTAACTGTAAATGAAGCAGCACATTTTAGAGGGCATTGTTGAAATCTTCCTTGAGTGGCACCAACTGATACGTTTTGATCACTGGACTCCCTTTAGCCGCTGTTTTGAGAACAATCTGCCTCCTGCCTTACCCCATTGAGCTGATTTTACTAGGACACAGGACCAAAATGAGGTGTCCTTGGTAAAGGATGTGGTTGAGGGATTACTGAGGAGGGGAGAAGTAGAGGAGAAAAGGGAAAATCACAGTGAGGTGGCCGCAGGCAAAGAGCGAAAAAAACTGAAGTGAGTCTAGTCATTTGGCAGGGCAATCCAAGTCCTGAGCTTTAAGACAACACCTCTCACGGGGAGAGAAACTCCAGCTTGCAGTTCTCAGACATAGTCCTGTTATTGTTTTACTTCTAAATAAAACACTTGTTGTCTCTAAGTATTTCAATTCCTGTGCCTTATCTCAATTTGTAAAAGAGTTCCATTCAGGACACCCATGAAACAGAAGATGAATGAATCATTTTACTGTAGACTGGAATAGGGCAGTGTGGCTAATGAGCTGTATGTTTAGTCTTAGAAGGCCCTGGGATGCCTCACACTGGAGGCACCATCTAAGTCCTACTGTCCCTGGAGACTAAGTGAGTGGTCACTGTGTTACCAGACAAAAGTGCAGACCCTTCTTTGGACCTAAACACAGAGCTAGTATGACTGTATATTAAGGGATAAATTTCAGACTTTGTATATCTTTTCCTGGATGAAACATTGGAAACATTGAAACATTGGAGAGGAAAAGAGAGAATGGGGAAATCTTTGGTTATTCTGGGACTAGAGTCTCCTTCAGGCTAAGTGTTAAGCAGGCCAGGAATTGAGTTGCTTCTTCCCCTAGTCAGTATCCTGATTGTGTGAGGTTTGCTTCTCTAGAAACACAGTCTTGAGACAGAAATTCGGATACACATGATTTACCCTGAAGAGGAGGAGAGAAAAGCAGAAGGGGGTAGGGATAGGAGATAAGCCAGGATGTGGTCCAGCTGTGACCCAGCTTTGGCCTGACCTCATGGGGAGGACAGGAACATGCATTATACTACAGATGTGGTTCCACCTAGGAGTAAAGAAGCTGTTCTTTTATAATCCTGTCTCAGTCAATCATTAGCTGTGGGCTGCCCTAGGTAGGGGGCATCATCTCTTAGGCAAGGTGGCTCCCGGTGGTTCATGACAATTCTCTGGAGAAGAGGGGATAAGAGGTAGTGGGTAAGCCTTTATCAGCCAACACTCACCACTGCCAGGGGATGAGTGCCTCTGACCTGTACAGGGATGTGGGCAGAGCACCCACAACACCTACTACCTTGCTGCAGTTATTCCTGTATCCATGCTCATGGTTTTTCAGGTCCCAGTATCCCATGTTTCCATATCCCCTGCTTTCAAATTTTATGGTTCACTAATCTAAAAATCAAGCTCCAGCTGTCTGACTTCTAAAATGAGGTCAAGCCCATTTCAACTTCATAAGTCTATTGTGTCGTCCTATTGTAACGAAAGTTGACCCTTTTTAAAAAATAAAATAATCAGTGGCTTTCTGTAGAGAGAATGTCAACCCCAGTGACCAATATCAAGGTGGAAGTTTCAGGGCATCTGATCAGCAGTTAGCTCTAGAAAGAGCTGGGTCTAGAAAGACTCTGGCTAGAGCTGCTCCATCACACTTGAGAATTGTTGCCTATATTGATGTTTGGGAGGGCTTACCTGGTTAGGCACCTGTGCCCCATGTGATCTCTTCTCTTCTCGCGCTATGGTCAGCCTAGAATTTGAGGCAACCTGGAGAGTTGCATCCAGGGAAGATGTCTGGGACTGAAGTCAGGGGATGAAACCAGTTATACTCTACTTCCCTTAGCATGTCCCATAGTAGCAGGAGCAAACCCTGCTTCCATCAGTCTGCATCAGCTTTCTCTGATTATCTTCGTTTCCTTTTTAATCTGCTACCTTTGTCTTTCCATCTCCATCCACCTCCTTTCTCTTCCTCGGAAGAATGCAGTGCCACAATGATTGAAACCCACTCTGTTATTCTTTCACCGGACAGTGACTTCCAAATAGTGGGGGACTGTCTAAATTGTCTAGAACTTGCCAAATGCAGACATCCCTGGAGTAAGCCAGCTGACTGACTGGCTTAGAGAGGAGACACCAACACACTTCCTCATTAGGATAGACCGTACTGCATGAAGTGGGCTGGATTCTGGAATCACGCAGTTGGGTTTAAATCCAGACCCTGCCATTTATTAGCTGTGTGCTCTTGAAAAAGTTACTTAGCCTCTCTTCTGCCTTCGGTTTCCTGAAAGTTTCTCATAAGTCTTGAATCTTCAGATTCAGTGGGTACACGTTGTCCAAGACAAAAATGATATAACAAACATCAAGATAAATCCTAGTGAAGCTGTTAAAACAGCTTAAAACAGGAAATACTTTAATGGGCTTCTAGACAGAAAAAGTGGTCAATAATTGGGAGGATATTAGATTGTTCTACATAGAAAACAATGCCAGAAGACAGCAGAACAATGTCCGTGGGGTTCTGAGGAAAAGTGTGACCTGAGAATTTTACATACACACACACGCACACAGGCACATGCCTATGTGTACGCACATGCACGCACGCACGCACACACACAGAGAAACCAAGTCGTCCCTTAAGCATAAAGTCGACGTTTAAAAAGAGGCAATAATTCAAAAAACAGAACACCCAAGAGCTCTTCTTGAAAGAAAACCACTGACATATTTAATTCAGCCAAAGAATCAAAGAATCAATACATATTTTTAAAGCCTCAGAAGTGGAGCATCCATGAGAAAATGCCGGTGGTGGTGAGCATTGATGTTATTTAAATACAGAAATAAAACTAAACGACTCTTGAAATTACTGTGACAGAACAGAATGTAAGTGTCATAAAAACCAAATATAAAATGCACATAATTTAAAAGGATCCTAGTTTCCACATTTTCATAAAGAAGAATCAATAGGTACTATCTAACACTTAATGTTTTCGTATTTCCTTTAGAGGATGATTTAAGAATTCATTTTATGAAGAAATATTCTTTTTCTGAAGTTGAATCGTTCCTTAACTTTCTTTGTGTCGCTTTTATATTGAAGAAAATCTATTTAAACCTTTTATTTCAAAGTGCGGTCATGGCATGTTCCCATTTTTCTATGCATTTATTAACTGATTTATCAATCTGTCCTCCATCCTTCCTTCCTGCCATCCATTCATCCACTTATCCATTCATCCTTCTGTCTGTATGTAAACATAGAGACTTGTCTGTGATGAAGATCTTCCAGTGTTGGTAACCTCTGTTCCTGGGTGAAAATGTTTTTAGGTAACTTTAAATTTTATCTGTCCTTTTAAATGTCTTGAATGATTTACTATGAATGTGTATCATTCTATTATAACAAAAACTGTAAAACATCACTTTCAAAAGTATAAAATGAAGAGCTACATGGGCTAACACTGTTAACTGAAAATGAGCATAGTAAAACCTCATCTTTGTAAAAGACCAGATATAAATATATATAGATACCTAGACATTTTCTGGGAGATTCACAAGTAACAGATCACCGTGGTTATTTAAGCATGGGGGACAGTGAGACTGTATTCACAGAGAGACTGCCTTCTTTCTTTTATTTTCCAAATTGTATGTAACTTAATCATATTGTAATAATGATGGGAAATAAATAGTAAAAGAAAAGAGAAACTGCTAAAGACCATCTTTGGATGGGTACAAGAAGGCTACTACAAACCTTTTGGTTTATTTCCTTGAGTGGTCCCCAAGCCTTCACCTTCTTCAGAGCCAGTAGATTCTGCCAACTCCTACTCCAGAGGATGAGAAGAAGCCTGTGGCCAAGCAGCAGCACTGTTTCCGGAGCTCTCCTTTCTTTTTTCTTTTTTTGCCTTACATGATCTCTTTAGTCTTGAAATCAATCTCTTGTTTATATTAATCCTTCATGCAGGATATGGTTTTACCTTTCATTTCTTAAAATATTTCAGGCCAGTAGCATGTAGGAAAGACATAAGACCAAAGTCAGCCTGGAAGCAGAGACATAACTAGCAAATGCAATGATAGATAACAATGGATGTTTTGATACTAGGGAGGAGTGATGTCTAGAGGGGTAGTCACACTGCTGTGACATTTGCTGACATGTCAGAATTTGGCACAGTGTGGCATGAGCCTCTGGAGAAGTTAGAAATGTAGATTTGTAAGCGCATTTTCTCCATTTTAAAATCCTATGAAATTAATTCAAATGGAAAAACAAACAAAAAAGGCATTGAGAAGACCACTCAAAACATCCAGCCAGGCTGGATTTGGACTGCAGGCTGCCATCTTTTTACTTCTACTGTAGCTTACAAAGGGTGTGCATTTGAGCTTCAGCAGGAGATGTTGCATGGCACACCTGCTCATCATAGATAGGTATGACCAGTAACTGAGTGGGTTTTAAATTATGTGGCCCTAGAGAAGGGTGTTTCTGCCTCTTACTGCCTTCTAGTGCATTGGAAACCTTTTCTTAAGAAATATTCTTAGCAAACTATCACAAGAACAGAAAACCAAACACCGCATGTTCTCACTCATAGGTGGGAACTGAACAATGAGATCACTTGGACTCGGGAAGGGGAACATCACACACCGGGGCCTATCATGGGGAGGGGGGAGGGGAGAGGGATTGCATTGGGAGTTATACCTGATATAAATGATGAATTGATGGGTGCTGACGAGTTGATGGGTGCAGCACACCAACATGGCACAAGTATACATATGTAACAAACCTGCACGTTATGCACATGTACCCTAGAACTTAAAGTATAATAATAAAAAAACTTAAAAAAAAATAAAAATAATGAGCAAAAATTTAAAAAAAAAAGGAAATAGAAGATGGAAAAGAAATAGAGAGTGTCCACAGAGAGGGTGACACACAGCATCACCTGTGGGTCAGGATCATAACATTTTTCAGGCTCCTTGGATGAGAGCAGGGCTGAATTTTTGGTTGCAGGAAACAACCCCCAGCAAAATCTACCTGTGGGAACCCAGCAAAAGAAACTCAGTCCATTCTTCTTTCTTGGGGATTTGACATAGTCCGAGGGAAAGTGTTCCAGTCTGAGCTGAATTTGGCTTTGAAATCTGGGTGTTTTGAGTCAAAACAGAAAACAAATGATGAGTCAGGGTAAGAAGAGTAGATGAATAAAGGATGACCTTTTTGAGCTACACAAAATAAAAAGACCCTTGACTGCTTGAGAACAGGCAAGTAAATCAGGTGCTAGGATCCTAACTCCAACCTCAAGTTTCCATAACATCAGAGTGAATCTAAACTCAAAGGCAGCAATCAGGGAGTGCATAGGGCGAGTAAAACAAGTAACAAACCCATCTCCTAAAATCCTTGGTTTTGCAGCTTCGCAGTTCCATTCTCTTCCTGATGTGTATGCCACTATCATGAATTGACAGGAACATGAGCTGTTTAATTTCTTTCTTTTCAAAATGCTCGCCTTTGCTTCAGGCTAGTCCTACACTATGGAATCCATTCTTCTACTTCTCTTCTTTCAAATTCCTTTCAAGAGATAAGAACCCTAGCATTAAAATGTAGGTGGCATAGCTTTGAATATTAGTTGCCATTTTAACCTCTACTGGCCTACTTGTACCACCTAAGATGCAGCTTCTGCAACTATTCTAATTTATTGCATTCTTTTTCATAAAAAAAACTTGGACATAGCAAGCAAGGCGTCAGCATACAAGGCAACAATGCTTTGAGCCAAGATCTTACAATCTTATTACAAGATAAAGAGTAGAATGCCTCCTGCTTAAAGATGTTCTGTAGATGGCCCCAAATGCTAAGAGCAATTTGATTAATAATCCCATCTGTTTGACTCCTTGAATTTGTTTCCAGGGAAAATGTGCCTTTGATCACTAGGCGCTGACGAGGGTATAACCTGGCCCGAGGTGTTTCCCTGGAGTGAAATATGCAGCACTTCTCAACTCCCAATTCCATTTAATTTATTGTTTGTTTTTGCTCAAGAAGAGCCTGTTTTTACAGCTGAACAGATTTGGAAGCTGGTTTGGGGTGTTTCATTTCCTTACATGAAGAGTTATAATGTAGGGGATGGTAACCAGCTGTTTCCACCTTCACTAAAGACAGAGCAAACAAGAATTACTCTCCACTGTAGCAAAAGAAACTTAGGTTAGTTATGAGAAGGAACTTCCTGAGAGTTAGCAAGGGAGGCTAAGATTCTCCTCCCTTGAGGGCTCTTAGATGGGATTGTCTTACCTCTTTTTGGGATGGCTTATGTGAGATGAAGATTAATGACACTAGAATCAGCCAAATAATCTGTTCCTATGCCTTCCAGTACTGTATTTCTGTGTATGATAACCATTACCTGGTCTGTGCCTTGTGGATAGTTGGATGATTGGGGTAAGATTTATTTATTTATTTATTTATTTATTTATTTATTTATTTATTTATTTTAGAAGAAGGCTTGTTTTCCATTTGATTTCCAAGTAAATGCCATAGCAGTGATGGGCTGAAGCCAGCTGGAGAGTTCACTGTTAAATATTTAGGTTTAATTTTTTTTGGCAAGTCAGTTGTTATACACAGCTGCTATTAAAAAATAAATAATATAAACTTAAAATTAAATAAATTATATTAAAAACAAGGGAAAAATACATAGAACTCACTACCTCTTAATAATTTCACTGCATTTTACACATATATACATATATATATGTATATATATGCTCCTAAGATTATTTACCTCTATTGTGTCTGTCTTACTCTGTTTTGTGCTGCTATTAAAGAAAACCTGACACTGGATCCATCCATCCTTCCTTCCTCCCTTCTTCCCTCCCTCCCTCTCTTTCTCTCTCTTTCTTCCTTCCTTCCTTCCTCCCTCCCTCCTTCCTTTCTTCCCTTTCCCCTTCCTCTTTCTTTCTCTTTCTCTCTTTCTTTCTTTTTCTTTCTCTTTCCCTCCCTCCTTCCTTCCTTCCTTTCTCTCTCTCTCTGTTTCTCTCTCTCTCTCCCTCCCTCCCTCCATCTCTCCCTCTCTTTCTTCTTCAGAGTCTCGCTCTGTTGCCCAGGCTGGAGTGCAGTGGCAGGATCTTGGCTCACTGCAATCTCCGCCTCCCCGGTTCAAGTGATTCTCCTGTCTCAGCCTTCTGAGCAACTGGTATTACAGGTGTGTGCCACCATGCCTGGCTAATTTTTTTGTATTTTTAGTAGAGATGGGGTTTTGCCACATTGGCCAGGCTGGTCTCGAGCTGCTGACCTCAGGTGATCCGCTCACCTCAGTCTTCCAAAGTGCTGGGATTACAGGCGTGAGCCATTGCACCCAGCCTGAGACTGGATTGCTTATAAGGAAAAGAAATAATCTCACAGTCTGGATGCCAGGAAATTTAAAGTCAAGTTGCCAGCATCTAGTGTCATGCTTCTTGCTGAATCTTCCTTCATTCATATGGTGGCACGCAGAAGAAGAAAAGAGGAACTCTGTGTCCTCACATGACAGAAAAACAGAAGAGTGAGAACCCACTCCTGCAAGCCCTTTCAATAGCGGCATTTACCTATTCATGAGGGCAGAGCCTTCATGACCTAAAAACCTCCCATTAGGCCCCACCTCCCAGCACTGTTGCATTGGGGATTAAGTTTCCAACACATGAATTTCGGGGGACATATTTAGACCATAGCAGCATGTGTATGGTGGAAATCATATATAATAATGTAGCACTGCACATCTCATTCCAGTGCCACATTCAGTAGCATCATGTAGGTGGTTCGAAATCTGTTATGGGAGGAACATTTACACTATAAAAATTGGAAGACTGCATAAACCAGGTTTTCCCCAGAGCCAGGAGTTAAACATTTAAGAGACTACCTACATGGAAGAGAGTTGTGAGAGAGAAGGAAGTAAGGGAGGGAGGGAGGGAGAGAGAGAGAGAGGAAGAGAAGAGAAGAGAAGAGAAAGAAGAGAGGGAAGGAGAGAGAAGGAGAGAGAGGGAAAGAAGAAAGAAAAAAGAAAAGAGAGAAAGAAAGAAAGAGAAAAGAAAGAAAAGAGAGAAAGGAAGAAAGAGAAAAGAAAAGGGAAAGAGAAAGAGAGTGAGAAGAGAGGGAAAGAAAGAAAAAGGAAGGAAGGAAGGAGAGAGGGAAGGAAGGAAGGAAAGAAAAGAAAAGAAAAGAAAAGAGAAAAATATTCCCCTAGTGACTTCTTAAAATACCTTCTTTAATATTGTTTCAAAATCTTTTTGGGGTAAGTATTATAAATAAAGGCCTTTTGAAAAGAAAATGCTCAGGATTTCTTAAGTGTGGAAACTCTTTTATCTTGAACTAAATTAAATTAGCTCAGGTAAAATCTGAATTGGTGGTAACAATTACGTATCAGTTCCTCTTCTACTTTACTACTCATCGTTAAGCCAATGCTGTCCTATACAGATATAATATAGTCCACATATATGATCTTAAATCTCCTAGTAGCTAAATTAAAAACAAAGTAACAACAAACAGGATAAGTTAATTTTAGTAATGTATCTTAGTTAACCCAAATTTTCCAAAATTATTATTTCACTCTATAGTCAATATGAAAATGTTACTAAAGTGTGTGTGTGTGTGTGTGTGTGTGTGTGTGTGTGTGGTGTTTTGGTAATGGGTCTTTTCTAATTTGGCATGTATTTTACATTCAACTCACATCTCAATCAGACTAGACACACTTCAGTGCTCAATAGGCCATGTAGCTAGTGGCTGCCCTACTGGACAGTATATGTCTAAATTCCCAATGATGCAGAGGCTGGGCCACAGCCATGGTCATTGCCCATGTAGACTTGCACACTCTCAGTGTGCACAGACAGAATACACTGAGGTTACCTCATGTTAGTGCTAGATGGGCCATGGAGTTCAGTTTATCCCATTCTTAATTTGTAGATGTGGGGATGATTACATTTCCGGAAGGTGGTTGACTTGTCCTAAGTCATATGTTGGTATGCTCAGTGGTTTCAACTGGATACAAACTTTGGTTTCTGAATTGTGTGGTGCTTAAGGACCTGATGCAGGAATCAAACTTTCAACTATCATATCTCCAAGGCTTCCTCACCTATTGGCTGAATAACTGGGCTAATGGCTAAATTTCTTGGTGCCTCAATTTCCTCATATATAAAATGAGAAAGATTATAGTATCTACCTAACTGAGGTGTCCATATGATGATGTTCATTTCAAATACATTACAAAATGCTTAGGATAAAGCACAGGGTAAGTGTTCAATAAATGTTTGTTTGCTTTTGCACAGCAAAGGAAACAATCAACAAAGTGAAGGGACAACACAGAATGGGACAAAATATTTGCAAACTCCGTATCTGACAAGGGATTAACAACCAGAATAAGGAGTTCAAACAACTCTGTAGGAAAAAGTCTAATAATCTGATTAAAAGTGAGCAAAAGATTTAAACCTACTGCTGGGTATATACCTCCAAAAGGAAATCAATATATCAAAGAGATACCTGCATAACCATGTTTGTTGCATCTCTATTCACAATAGTTAAGATTTCGAAGCAACCTAAGTGTCCCTCAATAGACGAATAAATAAAGAAAGTGATACATATACACACTGGAGTACTAATCAGCCATTAAAAAGTAAGAGTCCGTCATTTGCAACAACAGGGAAGAAACTGGAGGTCATTATGTTAAGTGAAATAAATCAGGCACAGAAAGGCAAACTTCACAAGTTCTCGCTTATTTATGGGAGCTAAAAATAAAAACAATAAACTCATGGAGATAGAGACTAGAAGGATGGTTACCAGAGGCTGGGAAAGGTAGAAGGAGATGGGGGAAAGTGGTAATGGTTAATGGGTACAAAATATAGAAAGAATGAATAAGACCTAGCATTTGATAACACAACAGATTGACTATAATCCATAATCATTTAATTGTGCATTTTATAATAACTAAAAGTATAATTGGATTGTTTGTAACACAGAGGATAAATGCTTGAGGAGACAGATACCCCATATTTCAAGATGTGATTATTATGCACTGCATGCTTGTGTCAAAGTGTCTCACGTATCCAATAAATATATACACCTACAGTGTACTCATACAAATGAAAACATTAAAAAGTTCATTTGTATGGCTATAATATAAAGCAAACATTTAATGGTCTGAATGAAGAGTATACTAGCGACAGGAGTAAAGGGGATACTATTGAACAGTTCTCAACCTGAAAGTCCAAATTGCTTTATAATTACTTGTATAAACATTTGTGTAAGAATGTAAAAGTTATGTATCAGATTGCTATTTCTTGAGTATTTAGATAAGAGTTTTGCTTTTTGTTTAAAAGAGAAGAGTTATTTCCTGTTTCTGGTGTCACTATTCTTACTAAAGTGGTAACTTTGTTTTTATTTCTAATGAGACTTAATGCTGATTCATAATGATGCCAATGTATTCAAACTTATTTGAATTTCTAAAATTTGGAATTCTAAAAGATTTTGGAAGTAGGCTGCCACTACTCCCTCCATCCCACCTTCCAAGTACCCCTGAGATGCATGCATTAAAACTCAATTTCCACTCTACATTGGCAAGAGAATTTGAAAAGAAAATTGTTAGACAAATATATGTACACATATATACATATATATACACACACACACAGAGATTTGCAACATTCGTTCATGTTTACTGAAGGTTTCTAGGATTTGGTAACTAACTTGTGCTTCTCAAGAGAATTTTCATGCTGCTTTGTAGTGTCCATGTGGACCATTTATTTGATCAACACAAGCTTTGGCATGCTTTAAAGGAGCAGTAGTTAATGCAGTTATGCTGGAATTTCTTTAGAAGTGGAGATGGCATTTTCATTACCCAGACGGCTGTTATAATTAATGAGAACAAATGCCACTGGGATAAAATTATGGTGAGACTGAGACTTTTAAATTCTGTTGGCATTTTAATATTAATATAATTTTTCTCCTAATATATATTTCACACATGACCAGGGAATTATTGAAAATATTATTTAATTTGATCAAAAAATATTTAATTCCCAAAGTACATTCAGGACTGTTCATGGTGCGGTTAGAGAATACTTTTTGAAATTTCTATAATGAAGTCTTTATATTACGTACCTTTAAATGTCTGGGTAATACTAGCCATGAAAGAGTTGGTTAGCAATATAAAATAATGAGGCCAGGCGCGGTGGCTCACACCTGTATTCCCAACACTTTGGGAGGCCAAGGCAGGTGGATCACCTGCGGTTGGGAGTTCAAGACCAGCCTGACCAACATGGAGAAACCCTGTCTCTACTAAAAATACAAAATTAGCTGGGTGTTGTGGCCCATGCCTGTAATCCCAGCTACTCTGGAGGCTGGGGCAGGAGAACTGCTTGAACCCAGGAGACAGAGGTTGCAGTGAGCCGAGACTGTGCCATTGCATGTACTCCAGCCTGGGCAACAAGAGCGAGACTCCATCTCAAAAAAAAAAAAAAGAAAGAAAGAAAAGAAAAGAGTGGTTATGTCTTCAAATGAATGTGTAGCTTTCCTGGATAGTTTATTTCTTTCTCTCTCTCTCTCTCTCCTTTCTTTTCTTTTCTTTCTTTCTCTTATTAATTTATTTATCTATTTAGAGACAGGGTTGTCCAGGCTGGAGGGCAATAGCACGATCTCACCTCACCGCAATGGCTGCCTCCCAGGTTCAAGCGATTATGTTGCCTCAGCCTCCCAAGTAGATGGGATTACAGGCATGCACCGCCATGCCCAGCTAATTTTTTTGTATTTTAGTAGAGACAGGGTTTCTTCATGTTGGTCAGAGATCCACCCCCTTGGCCTCCCAAAGTTCATGTTTTCTTTTTTTGATAGAGTTTTGCTCTGTCACCCAGGCCAGAGTGCAGTGACACAACCTGGGCTCACTGCAACCTCCACCTCCTGGGTTTAAACCATTCTCCTGCCTCAGCTTCCCCAGTAGCTGGGATTACAGGCACATACCAACAGGCCCAGCTAATTTTTGTATTTTTAGTGGAGACAGGGTTTCACTATTTTGGCCAAGCTGGTCTTGAATTCCTGACCTCGTGAGCCACCACGCCTTGCCTTTTCCTTTCTTTTCCTTTCTTTTCTTTTCTTTTCTTTTCTTTTCTTTTCTTTTCTTTTCTTTTCTTTTTTCTTTTCCTTTCTTTTCTTTGCTTCCTTCCTTCCTTTTGTTCTTTCTTTTGTTCTTCCTTTTCAGTGAAATCTTACTGTGTAATAAATCAACTTAAAACTTACTGGCCAAAAAAGGCAACCGTTTTATTTACTCACATGTCTGTGGATCATCTCTGTAATTCTTCTGGTCTAAACCAGCTTCACTTATCTCTGCAAAGTTCTCTCATGGCCTATTGTCAGTTGGCAAGACTGCTCTCAATAGGTTGATTAAGGATGACTTCATTCAGATCACCGGTGGTTGGAAGGCTGGTTAGTCTTTATGAGCTTCTGTTGTGGCAGTTTGTGTTTGTTCTATGCGGTTTCTCAATCTTTAGCAGGCTCACTTAGGTTTCTTTATACAATGGTCTAAGAACTCCAGAGAACACGTACTTACCCACTTCTCAAGAACTCACTTGAATCCCATTTCCTAATGTCTCATTGACCAAAACAATTTATATGACCAAGCCCAGAGCTGTTGTGTGAGAGGATTACTTCAGGGTATGGATACAAGGAGGAGAATTATCACAGATGACAAATTATTATATTTTCGCAAATGGACTATTCCATATGACATGAAGCTTCCTTGAAGTTACTGTTATATTGAGTTCTTTGCTAATGCATCATGACCTAATCTGTTGTGACTGATGCAACACCTGAATCAATAACTAGGATGCTAAGCCAACAAAAATTAGCTCAGCCATTTTTGTTTTACATTCCTACTGATTTTCCAGAAGCAAGAACACTATTTCCTTTTCTTTTACACACACAACTCCTTTTCATATCTCTGCATAGACTGAAACTCTCAGAAGATAGCATTTAATAACACAGGAAGTTTGTGAGAGATGCCTGGTATGGAAGAGAGTAAGAAGTTGTGACAGAAGAAGTCAAGCTGGTGTGATGATAGCTGAGACTCTGACTGCAGAAGATGAGGGAAGTCTTGGATTTTCATGTATGTCACTCATTTGGTATTGTAGAAAAACAGGCATCAGAGATGACTAAAACATCTCTCCTCAGTTCAGCAGTCACATAATTTTCTGGGAATCTGGACAAGCAATGTCCCACCAAGCACTGAGAAGAAATTTTAGCTAGAAACCAAGCAAACAGCAAATAGCTAAGATGATGTGATAGCCAACATACTCAGATTCTTAGAAGATACTGAGTTAGGCTGAGTAGTATTCCATTGTATGTATATACCACAATTTCTTTATCCACTCATTGAGGGGCATTTGGGCTGGTTCCACGTTTTTGCAATTGTGAATTGTGCTGCTGTAAACATGCATGTGCAATGTAGTGCACATTGCTTTCAAATGTGTGACATGGATCATGAGAAACCTTCAGATAAAGAGAACATTGTCTCAAATTCGTAGTCGAGAGCAAAACTGATTTGCTACAGAAAACTGGAAAATTTTAGAAAGAATTTTTTCTTCTTAAAAAGTACTAAAAATATGACTTTTAAGAATGAGGAGCTGAAAATAATGAATGGAAGACAGATGAAGAGATAACAAGCAAGGCTTCGAGAGGAGGGACAAGGGAGCTGGGTGTGTGGAGGTGGATGGACAGGCTGCAGCTGTTAGCAAGATGATGAGTAGAAGTAAGCTGGTAGACCTTTCCCCCTGAAACCCCACTTGGAGTAAGAAGTGTCTCGATCTGGCACCAAGACAAACACTGGCAGAAACAGATTCATCTCAGAGTGGGTAGGAAACAGATCCGAGACAAAGCAATCAGAATGAGGGAGGGAATTCTATGGTACAGTTTCCTGTCACCCCATTACCTGCATGAGTCATTTCCCGCCATGTCACTCTACAAGGAGGTGGCATCAGCAATGCAGGCCCAGGCCGGATGGCAGTCATCAGTATTGGACTTAGACTGGGCTAAAGGAGGAGATGGTGGATACCAAGCTCAATGAGATCTACAGCCCCCAAGAATTCCCTCCTCCCATCTCCTGTCCCCCACACCTGGGTGACAGGTGTTTACCAGTAGCATGAAAATGAGATCCATGCTCTGGGAAGAGGTATAGGAAGGTTGCCTGGTGGTGAGGTGGCAAATAGAGAGTCGTCCCTCCCAGAGTTTCAGGATTATTTTTTTAGATGCAGCCACTTAATCTGTTCTCAAAAATCCCCCGGAGCGGCACAGGCTGGGACCTGCTCTTATCTCTTCCCACAGGCACACTTTGTGGATACTCCCTGGGAAAAACACTACAGAAGAGGATAACATATGTATATATGTATATTGACATTTATATTTCAGTATAAGTATACACTTAAATATATGTGTACTTATACACACATATGTATATGTAAAGATACTATATATTAAAATAGAAAAGCAAAACTCCTGGATAGATTGTATTGTACAAAATTGAATTAATATATCAGAATAGAATTTTAATGTTAAGTGAACTTTTTCAAAGTGATATGGCAAGACTTGGTAAAATGGAACAGAAATAAGCAGTAATAAAGACAATTCAATTGTAAATGTGAGTTACGAAACACAGAAGAGTTGTGCTAAAGCAGAAGTTCCTAAAATGTAATCCCCGGAGCTACAACACTGGCATCACCTGCAAACTTGTTAGAAATTCATAGTCTTGCACCCACCCTAGATCTACTGAATCGGAAACTCCTGGACTGGAATCCAGGCATCTGTGTTTTAGGGTATATTCCCAGGGGATTCTGAAGCACTCAAGTCTGAAAACCACTGCTGTAGAAAACCAAACTGATTGATTGGGTTGAACTAAAAAATGGTTAGAGATAAAGAATGATTCATTGAGCCAGAAGATAGTGCTGAAAAACTCTATCAGAAGGCATTAGGAATGGACAAGGAGATGAAAGTATGTCAATGTTAACAGGCATGGTGGATAAAGTAGAAGGTCAACATCCATATACTAGAACATCAAAAAAGAGGAAGAAAGTAATGAATGGAGGGAAATAGCCAAAGATCTGTTGCCCAAGGACTTTGCAGAATTTAGAAAAGATCAGGGTATTTCACATAAATGTTCATATTTCCGTCTTTTTCTTGATAAATTAGAAGATCTGGCAACACTGGCCCACATTGCCACATAGCAGTTTACCCAAGCTGACTAACAGCTACTCCCTTGAAATGAGGCATTCAGAGGATGAGCATGTGGGCTCTGGTCACAGACTAGCTGGGATTCTACCCAAGCTGCACCACTTACTACCTGTGTAACTTGAGGCAACCTTCTGACCCTCAATTTTCTCATCTAGGTAGAAGGGATAAAAAGATGCTTATCTTATACTTGTTTTAAAGATTAAATGAATTTACATATACTCAACATAGTGTTTACAATGCCAACTATTATTTTTACTTGTCCTAGGCCCCACAACTCAGTATATGACTCTTGCTCTTTTCCTATATAACTTTGGTTGGTTATGACTTTGGTTTCTTTGTTAACATCTCTGGGCCTCAGTTTCCTCTTCAGAAAAATGAGATAATAAACTACCCCAACCTCCCATATATAGAGAAGTGAAATAATGTTTGTGGACATGACTTACATAAAATGGGAACTCGGTAAGTACTTAAATTTAGTCACTTACCTTCACATTCTGTACAATAATTAGCACAGAATGATGTGTTGCAGCCAGCCTACAGTGGTGCAAGAGAGGAAACTGCTAAAATTTAAGAAATTTTGAGGATTGGTTGTTAAACATAGCTATCCTTAAAAATTAAATCATCTAATCTTACAATTAAATAAGTTATAAAAACAAAGAGTAAATTCTCAAAAATTCATCTCCTCTTACTTTTGTGCTATATTTTACCAGAATCTATACTGTTGAGATTAGGTCTATTGTATCTATATAATAGAAATACTATGTGATGGTGTTCTACTGAGCATCTCTTCCCAACTTCTGGCCGAGTCACATTGTCTTGGCGGGTTGAAATTGGTCATGGTAGAAGAATTTATCCTGTGGAATTTGGCAAACACTTCAAATCAGAGTTTTATTTCCTCTTTAACAAGTTGAAAAATATTTACCAGAATAGCATTGTTAACATCCATAAAAATTGTTTGGAAAATAAAAACACATAAAATTATGTTTATTACCAGAGGACCTCAAAACACTGTGAAGTACTCATTGTGACCATAAAAAAGATGACTCCATTATAGTATTAATTTTCCCTGAAATTTACAGGCTAGGTATAACATTCAACATTTAATATATTTATCCTTAAAACCGCAAAGTTGTATACGTCCTAGAACTCTAAGAAATACGCTACACAAACATGTTTTTCTTCACCTGTAATTGACCCACTACAAGAAGTATTCCATTTACCATGTTTGAACAAAGATTTGTCTTTATAGTAACAGCTATGATTCTAAAGTTGTACTAAGTTCTTTATGCACATGGGCACAATTCTCACAACATCCTTATAAGGAAAACACTATTATTTCCCCTAAAGATATTAAAAAGTGATAGCACAGGTAAATCACTCTGAACACAGAAATATAAGGGGAATTTAAAGGTTTGCTTATTATTATGTAAAACCGACCCAAAACTTGGTGGGTTAAAAATCAACATTTGTTTCTCATACTTCTGGTCATTGGCTGAGCTTATCTCTTGTAGTTCTGCTCCATATGGCATCACCTAGATCATTAATGCAAATAAATTCAGTTATGGATTTCGCTTGGACTAAAACATCCAAGATGGCTTCACTCACATTTCCACGTGGCTTCATTCAACTGGGGTGGGCAGAACAACCAGGGCTGGGTGCACCTTTCTCATTCCACATGGTTTCTCCAGGCTTATTTCCATGGCTGCTGTAATGTATAGCCGCCAGAAAGGTAAAAAGGGGTGAAACAGAAAGCTGTCAGGATTCTTAAGTACCAGACCGTTTGTGTAGCACATTCAATTGGTCAAAGCACATTACAAGGCCAGCCCAGATTCAATAGGAAAGGAAATGGCAGCTGTTCCATCCTGCCCTGGAAAGGTCATGTCTCACTTCATCCATGTTTTATTTATGTAAACCCAAATTATGCAGCCCCTTCTTGGTGAGAGAAACAATGATCATATACACAGCCCCGAAGACCTATAGGGATCATCTGTAACTGATAACTTTATCATTATGGAGCTCCTTAATGTTTAAAGTTGGATTTTCTGTTACATGCAACTGAAGCATTCCTAATGATGAAGATTATGTGGAAAGATAAGACTGTAGAAAAGCAAATAAAAACTGCTCATATCAGATATGTGTGGTATATACTCTATATAAGACATGGGAGGAAAGGCTGTCTGCTAAACAATCCTTTGGGTGGCTTTTGCTTTTTTGGTGAAAGCACCACAGTCTAGAGTGTAGAACTCAACTTTGCAAACTAAGAAACTGAACTTGCTAATTCATTGAGGGCAATTCCATCTTTCAGTGCTAAAGATTATGTTATTCCAACTCATAAGGGCATAAAAATAAAATACCAATTACAATTTATAATGAATACTATAAATATTGAAGAGACAGAAACTTTGAGATAATCGTGGCATATACATTCTGGAATCAGAACAAGAGGAACTGGATGAATTAAATATTTAACAACAGGTAAAATAGCCTGATTCACCTACATTACAGTGAGAATGGTTTTGTCAACAGGACCAGACCACCAAAAGTCCAGTGGCTAGCCACTTCCTGCATCCACTTTCATGTCAAGGATATTTTGCTAGTGGGAGGGGATATACCCAAAGATGACTGATCATGTCCTTCTCTTCCCTGCAAGGTGCCGGACAGACATAACCGATGATGGTCTCTGTTACTCTTTTCTTTCTCTTTTCCACGACTGATCAAGCCCTTCTGTAAAAACCATTCAGTTGGCATGAGATTGTTTCCAAATACTTCTCTAAACAGAAATTCACCCCGATGAAGTTTTTAATCGTCTATGGGAAAATGAGAGAAATAAAGACACACATATACAAACCCCGATAGAGGTGTCTCACTTTGTTTGTACAGGCATATCATACATCACCTTCTCCCCTTCAGCAGTCATCTTTCCTGGGTGTCTTTCTACATCCACCTGTCAGTTGTTCCTTAGTGTCTTGTCCAGCCTCTATATCCAAATGAACTAAGACACAAGTAGATTGTGATTAGAGCCCCTTGGTTGGCTGCCTCTCCTTTTACGCAGATTATAATTGTTTCCTTCTTGATCTGTTCTCTTATTCGCCATTCCACAAACATACGAAGTTGTCGCTGTATATCCATCTATTAGGGAAGATGAGCTGCCAAACATTCCGTCTCCAATCTCAGCAGCTTAACATAATAAAAATTTATTTCTCACTCATGTAAACTTCTGGGCAGCTCAGTTAGTTGGGTCTCTTCCATGAGCTACCTTGGATACTCAGGCTTTTTCCATCTTGTAGCTCTGCCATCTTCAACACATGGCCTCTGAAACCACTACAGAAGGGGAAAATGAGGGAGAATCATAAATGGCAGCTGTATTATTAGCTTGTCCTGGAAAGGTCATACCTTAGTTCACTCTAATAGTGAACTCTAATAGTCTGACCCAAATGAGTTTTCCTGAGCATTTGAGACCTCTAAAAATAATAATAGATGAAGAAAGACACAAAATTGCACATTAAATATGATGTCTATGGGGCTCAAGAGAAAAGCTACTGGTGAATTAAATTCCTTATGTGGTCTCTCCTTAAGGATGTCTGTTTTACTTAACCTTACTTTCCTGATTTTAAACTGAGACCTTTCTTCAAAATACTCCTTTTCTAAATTATATTTTATGCATTCTTCTCCATGATGACCTTGTGAGTGGAAAAACAACTCCAACTATTTTTTCTCTGCTCTCACACCAATCAACACAGAAGACATCTGTGACCAAATGTGTGTGGGTTTTTCTCCACACACCAAGCAAGCAATCAATTCTGCAGCAGACACCAACCGGGTATCCTCCAATTTAATTCTGACACTATCTACTTGAAGACAGCATCAGAATCCACAGGTTGAGGGCTCAGTCTCACAAGACTTCCCCTCCTTCAGATGATAGCCACAAGTCTAGGCCTCTGAATGTCTGGCCCACCAGCTTCAAGTTGGGGTTCCACAATACCTCCATTGGGTTTAATTAAATTGCTGGAGCATCTCATAGAACTCAGTGAAACATCTACTTACATTTACCAGTTTATTATAAAGGTATTACAAAGGTCATAGAGATACATAGAGTGAGGTACAGGAAAAGGGGCACAGAGCTTCCATGCTCTGCTTGAGCATGGCACCCTCTAGGAATCTCTATGTGTTCAGCTATCTGGAAGCTCCCCAAAGCCTGTCCTTTTGTGCTTTTATGGAGGCTTCATTACATAGGCATGTTTTATTTAAGCATTGACTATTGGTCAATGATGATCAACTTAACTTTCAGCCATTCTTCCCACCTCTCCCCAGAGTTTAGGGGTGGGGCTAAAAGTCCCAATCCTCTAACCCTGGCTTGTATTCCTCATGACCAGCCCCCATCCTGAAGCTACCGAGAGCCTGCCAGTCATCAGTCAACTCTCTAGCGAAAAACATCACCTTGGAGATTCCAAGGATTTTAGGAGCTGTATGTCAAGAAATTGGGTCAAAGATCAAGTATATATTTTATAATATCACAGACCTCTATCAGTTATATTGCATTTTCCTAAATCTGATTTATTCAGCTTAGAATAACACCCTAGGGTAAAGGGTTATAGTAAGTTGTTCAAGGCAGCCATGGATGCACACAGGTCCAGTTGAAAAATCCAGTCAGATGACTTAGCGATACATCCATTTATCCTTCTGATTAACCAATCAGACTGGCATACATATTCACATATATCTTCTCATATCACAAAACATTTTCTAAAATTGAACAGTATCAAGAAGTCTTTAGTCTACACCAGGGATTAGCAAACTAGACCTTGGGGCCAAACTGGAATTATTCCCTACTTTTGTGAATGAAATTTTATTGGAACACAACCACACCCACTAATTTACATATTGCTATGGCTGCTTTTGTGCTACAATGGCAAAGATGAGTAGTTGTAATAGAGGTTGTATAGTTCACAAAGTCTATTATATTCATTATCTGGCCCTTTACAGACAAAGTTGATCAATGCCTGGTCTAAACTATGTGGAGAAGAGTCATATACTTAAGGACCCGAACAGCAATATTGTTGAGTGAAGTGGAACAACTAGAATATAAAAAGCAATATAATTTTTGTTGAACCAAAAGTATTCTCATACCAGTCTAAAAATATTCAATTTTAAAAACATGTAGGCCCCAAAAAATTCACAGTAGATTAGGCCCCTAGTTAACCAGTTTACAATTTATGAACTGAGTTCACAGGCCCAAAGAAAGACATTCCTCCACCACCCCATAATGAGCAAGGCTGCCTCTCAACAAACAAGCTTGGCCACAAGATCTTCTCTTTACTATGTGAAATAAGGTTACTTCCTTTACATCCTCAACGCCTCAGCCTCCTGTCCACACCCATCTTAAAACTGTGACTGCTTGGATTTCTCTTAAATAGGAAATGTGTCATGCTCAGCTATATCCCATTGTCGCTCTTCCAAACACACAAAGACTAAGAGAGCCCTGACATCACAGTTTATAATGGTTTGATTAGATGCTCACCATGGAGCCATCTTATTCCCTGGCCCATGGGGGGTGGGGTGTCATCCTTCATAATATTTTATTATTTGTAGTTTTCATGTCCTTACTCGGCAAATTTATAATTGGCAACCCTGGATTTTATTTTATTTTTAAACTGATTTATGAAATCCCAAAATATGGAAACCACTGGCCTAAGAGACACATAAAGTAGCAGTGTGAGGATGGCTTTGCTCATCTTTGCTTTGGTCCTTCTTTAGTGATTTTACATCATGTAAGCTCTCAGTTGTCCAAACTTATTCTTATGTCTAAATTCTTAGGGAACTTCTCACTGAAATCAGGATTTATAACTAAAAGCACAGACCAAGGAAATAACAGCTATTGCCAGCCCAGTCTCAAGGGAAAACTGAATCCTAGAGTGTTTTATGTCTTGAAGGAAGCCCTAAATCCAAGAGAAAGGCCTTGAGAACTATGTATGTAGAAGGCAGACATCAGAAACATGCTGCTTGTAGGACAGGAGAGTGGGAACTTGCATCTAGTGAATTTCTGCCATATCCATTTCCTTTAGCAAACCGTATAAAGTAGAGCTATCTCCAATTTATGAGTTAAAAACTTGAACCTTACCATGATTAAGCAAACTTGCTGAAGGTTAAACAAGTCAGTGATAAACTCAGTATGACTGAGGCAAAAGCTTTTGTTTCAGGTTGGAGCAATAGCTAACCTTTCTATTCTTTTATTTTGTTTTTGAGATGGAGTCTCATTCTGTCACCCAGTGGCATGATCACAACTCACTGCTACCTCCACTCCCAGCCTCAAGTGATCCTCCTACCTCAGCCTCCCAAGTAGCTGAGACCATAGATGAATGTCACCATGCCCAGCTAAGTTTTTGTATTTTTGGTAGAGATGGGGTTTCACCATGTTGCCTGGGCTGGTCTCAAACTCCTGAGCTCAAGTGATCCACCTGCCTTGGCTTCCCAAAGTTCTGGGATTACAGGCATAAGCCATCGTGCCCAGCCTACCTTTCTATTCTTCTTTTCTTGAAAAAAAAAAAAAAAAAAAAACCTAAAGTTTAAAAGGTTTATAAAATTATCCTAAATCAGTTGAAGCAAAGTTAGAGAAGAACCCAGGAAGATATCATAAAATTTCTTTAACAAACTCAAATCTTCAAGTGAAATCCATCCAGGAGTATAAGAGTGCTGCATGTGGTATTCAGCATCTCTGTCACCAGTCTTTGGGAAATTATAAATAGTTAAAGAGGTTACTACATACTAGGAAAGATAAAACGTCTCCACATTTTCAAGGAGAAAAAATGATGGGTTAGAGCAACCAGTGAATTAAAGAAATTCCTGGAACAATTTTAGATTTGGTTATTAAACAAGTTTATGAGCTCTTAGAAAAACAAGTAGTAGCATTTTATCTATCAGTTGGTTTACAGGAATCAGAAAGTTAGAAGGCCCATCTTGCAGAAAGAAAACGCTGGTGTGTGCTCCATAATTAAAAAGAGCAGACAACCATATGCTTGATCCTAATGTTGACTACTCAAAATTCAGTCTCAGGAGAGAAGCTCTGATTGGCCAAGCCTGTTCCCAAGCTGTGCTCTTGTTCTATCAGGGCAGATAAAAAGCGGTTCTGGATTCTTGGGCCATCATGGTCTGAGGAAGGAAGCTGGGTTTGCCTGTTTGCCAAGCCTACAGAAGTAGAGGGTTACAGTTCATTCTCTAAAAGGAAATCAGTGTGCATTTTGGAAAGAAAACAGGATTCTAGGCCACAAAAAAAATTGGCAATTGTCCTCAACAGTTGAAAAATAGGTTGGATTCATGACATACTTGCCTCTTTCATTTTAAAAGTATTTTGGACAAGTAGATACCATGTATGTGATTCATTCATCAAGGTCCTTGGAAGAGTTTCTCATGATACCCTTGCAAAAGATAGAAAATGGAAGCTGGCAGATAGTATATGTTCATAGCTGGTAGAATATTAAAACCATCATTGAATCTCAGTGAGGATTGCTCCCTGGACCAAGAGTGCTATACTCTTTTCCAGTTCAGCATTATAATAATCACTTGAGTGAGAAAAATAAAAGAGTTAAGACTCTTGTAGTTGCAAGTGACAGAAATTCAACCAGAAAATGTCAGAAGTGAGGCTGCAAGCACAGCTTGGATTATGAAACTTGACCAATGTGATAAAAATGTTGTCCTTTTCTCACCCTCTCTTGGCTCTGCTTCCTCTCTGTTGGCTTTATGCTATAAAACCATCTCCATATGGCGTTAAGGATGGCTCCATGACTCTATTCTTACATTCCATCAGGTTGGCAACTTCAGACAAGGAAAGTTTCCCCAGCAGAAGCCCTGAGATGACTCCTATTGTCTGCATCAGTATATGTGTTCAATCTTGAATCAATTGT
The DNA here is from genome assembly GCF_001698545.2 of Rhinopithecus bieti. Classification (NCBI taxonomy): domain Eukaryota; kingdom Metazoa; phylum Chordata; class Mammalia; order Primates; family Cercopithecidae; genus Rhinopithecus; species Rhinopithecus bieti. Next base: position 1,886,677 of record NW_016803344.1, on the reverse strand, counting down.
TAGTGTCCAAGTTGATGGAGTGTTCTGGTTAGTCAAGCCAAAATCACGTACCCACCCATGGAGCCAGGGGGGTAAGTAAGCTCCCCCCAAACCACCTGGATAAAGAGAAGACATAGTACTCAAAAAATCATTGAGGTTTTGTTACAAAAAAGGGGGATTTTGAGTAGACAAAAATAATGAACATCTTTTAAAACATGATTATTCAATTTAGAGGTGGCACGAAACTGAGAGATATAGCTATTAATAATATTGACAGGATGGAAGTTCAAATGATTTCAGTAAGCTACTGGAGTGGGCTTAAACTAACACAATTAAATTTAATCAGAATAGAAGGAAAGTTTATCATTCGCATCAAAATCTCAGTTACGTAAGTAATGTTGGAGCTATTTACTTCAATGCCAAAGCATGAAAGTTTTAGTTGTCTACAAATTCAATTATTTATTAACCACCTAAAAAGCTAATGTAATTCTCTGCTGTTTTATAAAAGCTAAACTGCCTCAGTGATCATTATCCCACTGTATCATGCACTGCTTGAATATTTCTGGGTGTCTATTTTCGATGCTAGTCATTGACAGTAACTATATAACCAGAGGAAGATGCCCACAAGAAGAACAGACAATTTGTTGGCAAGCAAGTTATATAATATATCTAAAGTCAAATAGAAACAATTTTTTCCATGATTCACATCCTGTTTATTATAGATAAAAGTTGACTATATCATATCCAGAGTATATATACAGCATCCAGAGGTCAATCTAGTTTTTTCTTAAATACTTGGTATAGGCAAAAATGAAGTGAGCCTTGGCTAAGCCTTTATTGCCCAGGGGCAAAGTAATCTTTCAATATATTCTCTAGTAAACACACGTATCAAATAGAGTATCCTTTGTGTTTGATGTAAAAGAAACATCATTAAAATGTCTTTTTAACATAGACACACATAATCTGTATATACGGGTAAGTATGGGCATGGATATATACAAATACATACAAACTCAAACGCAAATACAAACAAATCCATACATCAGCGTATTTGTTTCACATGACTGTTAGGAAAGTATTTCTGCATAAGAACAACTAGCACAAAGTCCTGAAACTGTTCTAAACCATGGGGAACAACTGCACTATCTTAAATGTTGTCTTTTTGAAACTTCCTTTAGTGACACATTAACCTCTGTGTTGTTGACCACAGCACAAACCAGTTTTCCTCACTTCCTATTATCTTGTTCTCATTTTATAGTGAGACTCAGAGGGTGTCTGAGGGGAGGGAACATTTTGGTACAAAGGCAATTGGTGAACAGGAAAAGCAGCCCCCTTGCTGGTTACAGGTTAATAAGGACAGCAGGGAGAGGAGTTCCTTAGAATTCCCTTGAGCCAGTCAGCTTCCCTTGAGGTCAAAAAGTCCTACGGCAGCTTTAATTTGCTGTATAAAGGCAAGGAAAAGTCACTTCTGGTTTACCATAAAATAAAAAGAGCTCCTGATTGGATCAGAAACTGTAGAAATGCTTACGGTCAACTGGGTTCTGTTGGTTGTGGAGAGCTGATGAGGTTGGTTTGTTAGAACACACTTTGTGAACCATAAAATCTACAGAAGTAATTTATAATTGTTTGCCAAAGGGATTTTTCTAGGCAGCTTCTATATACTATATACTCTTTTAAGTACTTAAGTTAAATTTTAATTTTAACTACATTAGTTGAAATTGCAGTGGTTAAGTCTAAAACACATTGCTTTCTTTCTTATCTTTTTAGATAAAATATATTTGACCAAACATAGTCTTTCTTATACAACCTAATGGGATCATTTATAAACATCAGGTTTTGAAATATGGTCAAATATATACTAATTGCCATTTACTGAAAATTTGTTGTGTGCCAGGTATTGTGCTAAGCCCTACACAAAAAATTAGATGATTTAATCTGCAAAAACAACCTGCGAAGTCAGTGTTATGCCCATTTGCTTACTTTACATATAATGAAACCATGGTCTAGAAAGCTTAACTCACATGAAGTTAAACAACCAGTAAATAGTGCCCATAGAAGTAGAATCTAGTTGTGCCAAAATACAAAATCCATGCTTAAAATCACCAGTGTATACCTCACAGTAGTGCTCTCAGAAGAGTGCTGTGTTGGCAAATGTTTAATAAACAGCTCTCCAGAAAAAGTATATATATGCACACACATACCACACACACACACATATACATGTGTATGTAGTGTATATACTTTGTAATAAAGTATATATATGTTTTATTATAAATTTTACTGATATAAAAGGAATTAACAGAAGTTAGAATAACTAAAATACATAATTTAGTATTATAATTATTATAAATTCCGTATCGTCAATTGAATATCAGAGAAAATACTTGATAATTTTTGCCTAATTCTTTTATTGCAGACAGCTACAATAGAAACTTTTGGAAGGAAACATAGGAGAAAATCTTTGTAATTTGGAGCAAAATGGACATTTCTGCAAAGCATTCTCAGACATGAGACCAAAAGCATGACTCATAAAAGAAAAAATAAATTGGACTTTATTAAAATTGAATTTTTTTTTTTTTTTTGCTTCAAGAGACACCATTAAGAAATTGAAAAGATAAGCCATGGATTGGGAAAACTATGTGCAAATCATATATTGGACAGAGGACTTGTACCCAGAATATACATAGAACTCTCAACACTCAATATTAACAAAACAAACACACACTTAATAAAAACTGAATAGATTTGAACTTATATCACCTTTGAGCCAAAAGGGATAATAGGGATGGTAAACGTGCCTATGAAAAGATGTTTGACACCATTAACCATTAAAAATACAAATTAAAGCTCTGATGAAATACCACCACGCACCTATTAGATAGCTAAAATAAACAGTACTGACAATATCAAGCGTGACAAGGATGTAGAAAAGCTGGAACTCTCACACATTGCTAATGGAAATGCGAAATGACACAGCAGCTCTGGAAAATAGTGTGGTATTTTCTTATATCATTAAACATACACTTATCACATGACTCAGCCATCTCACTCCTAGGTATTTAGCCTAGTGAAATGAAGACTTATGTTCATGCCAAAATCTGCATGTGAATATTTAAAGCAGCTTTATTCATAATTGCCAAAAGCTGTAAACAGCCCAGAGATACTTCAGCAGGTGATAAAGAAATTGTGGTACATCTATACAATGGAATACTACTCAGTGATGAAAAGAATTGAACTATTGTGCCTGAAACAACTTGAATGTATCTTAAAGGCATTCTGTTGAATGAAAAAAAGTCAGCCTCAAAGATTAAATATTATATAATACTATTTCTATTAAAATCTCATAAAGAGAAGACTATAAGGATAGAGAACAGATTAGAGGCTGCCAGAGATTAGGTATGACTGGAAAGTGTGACTACAAAGAGGTAGTGTGGGCAACTTTTTTGAGATGATGGAACTTTTCTGAATTTTGATTGTGGTGTTGGTTATATTAATCTATCTATCTATATATAAAAACTCGTATTACTATATACCAAAAGAAAAAAAGTAAAAATCAATTTTACTGCATAATTTTAAAATTGAATTAAATTTAGAAAGTTAAACGTTATAAAAACTTTTAAAAAGTCAATGGATACTATTTCTGTGGTTTTTTGGTTCTGTTTTGTTTTGCTTTTTTGTCTCAATTACCTCCAATTAGGTTACTTTGGTAGTCTGTGATTTCTAATGAATTCAAGAATAAGTGTCCGCTTTGCTATGTCCTTTACCATTTTGGGCAAAACCACAACTTAATTTGCTCTACTGTACATGACCTTCCTAAGTATGGGAGAGTGTGTTTTGGTTCAGTACCAAGCACTTCAACAATTTGCGGGGTTCCTTAGTACCCTATACCATTCATGAAATTCTTACCATTTGCAATTCTATTCTTACAACTTCTGAAACTGGTCTTACCGTCTGACCATCTCTTTTCCTCTGCTGTTGACTATATATAGCTCCAAATTATCTCACTAAGTTCTATATGGCCCCTCTGGACCATCTGAGATAGCAAGAGAAGGCTTGAAGCCTACGGAGGGCGCTCCAGGCTATGTGATCTCCAGAGGTAGAAGCCCCTCTCAAACATCTGTTAGATGTGGTATCAGTTGCCAGGTGATGGGACTTACCAGACAGAATGTCTGCATCTCTACTGCTTAACTCTGATCGGTAAGAGGTTCAGACATGATCATTCATTACGCTGCTTCATAATGTTCTTCTTAACATTAGTAAGGACATACAGGAGAGATTGTTATCCATACATATTTTGAAAGGTGAATTCTAAACACTTAAACACAGTAGCTTACTTTAAGGCAAGAAATTCCCAATAGAATATTCACTAGCATCAATTCTGGTTTCTTGGCTTTCCTGCATTTCTCTTCAAATGGTTTTGAGGACACCTCTATTTCGGAGGCTACTCCTAGTGGTTTCCCTGTAGAAAAAAACAACCTGGGGAATTCTGTATTTTAAAACACACATTGTAGGCAGTTTAGCCGTAACAGTGTAATCACTGATAAGATACTTTATAATTCTTCAATGAACATCAGTGTGGTGCCACCAGAGGTTGGGGGAAGAAATTTCTCCTAGACCCAGCTGCAACTGGTGTCCCACAATCCTCACTGGGATGAAGCACACCCGATGCCTCCCCAGGGGTAGTTTTAGCCATGCTTGCTGAAGGGCACACTGGAAAGACCTAACATTGACTCAAAACAGTATCTTTATCTTATTCAGCGAGGGTCGCCTGTAATATCCAATACTTACAGCTGATGCTGGGAACTTCTGTCTCCTCTGTCAGGTATTCTTATACATTTTAAACCTGAAGCTGGTGTAATCACCAGTCTTATTTAGTGTTTCTGTGTTCCACACACATTCTAATCCTGAAATTCTCAACCCCACTACAATTAGTACCACATTCAGACTATGAGACTGGGATAAACTGGTGTTATTTCGATATCTCTTAAATTGCTCTCTAACCAACAAGACTCTTAGAACATTTCCCAAAAGGTAGAAAAACGCTTTATGCTTAGTCAACAACTGAGATATGGGAAGGAAACTACTTACTCCTAGCTAGTAGCTTTGTCTTCTACCTCTCATCCCATTCTACAGGCAGTTGGGGAATCTGCAAAGTCCATGCTTTGAACACTGAATTACCGGCTTTATCCCTCCTCCTATTTCCACCCTCACTGCTCCCAGTTGATTGGGTTGGATCCAACCTGGAACTTCAAATCTTTTCCCCAAAAGCTCATGATCCATCTTTTCTCAAGTCGGAGAAGGATTCTTTGCATAGGTGAAGTTCTCCAATGATCTTAATTCTTAGTGCTCACAATAGTGAAAGGAACTCGGGTGCCCTTGTTAAGGGAAGATTCTGAGCTTATCTTGGAGTTTCCTTTAGTCTTCTTGCAGATGAAGCTGATGGGTTTCTGATACCTACCATCTTTGATTGGGCTCACACCACAAGATGCCTAGTTCTTTTATTATTTCTGCATTTAGTCATGCAGCATGGTCATTTGAGACTCTCTTCAACACTTGCTTGCTTTTCTCCCAATGTTCTATCTTCCATTTTTCTCTCCATCCCTCCATTCCCAGAGCTTTACACAAAAAAGTGTTTCATATCATTGTAGACTAGAAGTTTCTTCATTTTCTCTCTGCTAGGTGGTCAAGACCTTATGATGAGTTTACACGAGGTTTTTTTTCATCGGCTAGGGATTTGTTCAGCTATTGGAAGTCAGTCAAGCAGAAATCTGTACTAACCAAGACAGAGTGGACACAAGCGATACTCTCTTTTTGAATAGGTGTCCAAAGATTTGAAACCTTAAAATCTAACCTGCTGAGCAGCATAGAGCCACAGCTACCTAAGTGCTCTAAACCTTGAACTTCTACCATGCCCTTACTCATAAAATAGAGAAGTAGTAATACAAGATCGATTTTAATTCTTTTAATTCTCAGATATAAGAAGACAAAACCCTAATATTATAAAATTTTCTGGTAACTTCTTGTTTTGATGGTTTCTGGCTTGGAGGACTGGAGGTAGAAAATTAGCCATGTATATATTTTCAACTTCAGGGAAAATGTATAAACCTAGCTTTTTGGATCTAAGGTCAAGAACTGTAGTTGCTTGTTACTGCTTTACTTGGCTTAATTCTCTCTGGCCTTTGTAACATCTAAATAGTGTTACTGTATCCATCAAGGTCAAACTAGGGATTACAAACCACTTGAGTATTTGAAACAGAAAAAATACAATGCAAGAAATTAGTTACTCAGATGATGGAAGCTCTGGAAGCCACACAAGGTACAAAAGGCAACCTGGGAATTAGTAACAGAATCCTCTACCACCCGCTGGCCGGAAGGACAGAGGAAAGAGGTGGCTTTACTGATGCTTAAAGATTGGGATCACGTGGTGACAGATAGAAGCACTGCAAGAAAGAGCTGCAACCAACAAGAAAACACAGCCATGGCAGGGGTGCTGTCCAAAATGGAGAAGGGGTAAAAGTCAGAGAGAAATACTATTAATTTTTTCCTTCCTGTCACTCTCTGGTCTCTTAGTAGTGGCTCCCATGGGCCAAACCTGTTCAGAAGCAAGATAATGTGGGATGCTGGAAAATCCATCCTGGTGGGATCAGCCTCCTTCCTCCACAATAGCAAGCAGGTGATGGAAAGGATACATGGTGAATCTGTGGGAAAGGAGACCCAGGACCAGCCTGGTTAGTGTGAGACACGTTACAAAATGAAGAGATGGTTGGACCTGATTTTAGGACTTCTCCTTCCTACGATGGAGAATTTGTAATCAGGTTGGGAAGCCCTCTGCCACATGCAGGAGCTAAAATAGCAGCCATGGTAAGGATATAAGCAGTTTGGGAGAGCTTCATAACAGTGACTTCAAATTCTCAGCCTTCTCTCATGAACCAACTCAAGGCAATGACCCTCTAAGCTGATGTAGTTCTGTTGTGTTCCTGTGTGTGAGACAGTCTATTCCCATATTTCCCTAGTGTGTTCCAAGTCACAGTTCATTTTATTCCTTGCCTGCATCACTCGCTTTTACACTCCTTACAAAATCATGTACTTCTGGTACCCAATGGTGTCTGGCGCAGGTTGCCTATTGTAAGGTGTCTTTCCCTATTTCCAGTGTAGGAGCCAGAATCTTTTGTTCCTCTCACAAGCCCACCTGCCACTTTACCCAGTGATCTTTGATGCCTTTCCTAGTACTGTCTAACTCTCTTTAAAAATATGAAAACAGTTACTATGGAATTCTATGCAATCCTCCATGGCCTCCTTCTTCCAATAACTCCGAATGGAAATTCCTGTCAGGGAATAGCCCGATAAACACACATTATCCCGCAGAAGAAGGACTTTCTGGTTGGATCGGTCAAAGTTTACTCAGGAGCACGGAGGTCATTCCAGGTACTCAGGTAGAAAGAACTTAATATGGGGAACTAGATACAATGGTGTTGAAGGTAGTAAAAAACCAAAGGCCAATAAGGCAACAGCTTGAATTCACTACTACTGCTAGTAGGACAAGAGGAATAAAGAGAATAATTGGATTAATTAGAACCCAAGAATCAGAGCCATCCACAGGAGCTCATCGATAGCAGAGGTTTCCTGTTGGGAGCAGGAACCAAGCTTGAGACACAGCCCCTGCCAGAGCCCATGTCTGAAACACAGAGGAAAAGGGATAAAAACCTGGCTTCCTCCTTCTGTCTGTCCTCCAATCTCTCCAGTGGTTTTCGTTGACTAAACCAAACCAGAAGCCACTTGGCAAGAGAGTCCAGGAAATGGAGCTTGCAAAGGAAGGGCATGGGAAGGATTTAAAAGGAAACCAACAAATAACCCAGCATACGAGTTGCAATGTTTGTTCTCAATCAAGTCTTATACTTTTCCGTAGTTCTGAGATTTTTGCTATCTGCTGCCAAAAGTTTTTGGTTCCTGAGGGGTCCACTCTTGACACCCCAGCATCTTCCTGCTAGTGGTTTAAAAGACATGCAGATGCAGAATGTCATGGGCCTGGGTCTAGTGTATTGGTCCTTTTTTTTTTTTTTTTTTTTTTTTTTATTCAATGTTAAGCCACAATTTAGTAATCTGCTGTTACCTCTACCCTCCATCCCATACTCCTAATGTGCCACTCCTCACTCAACTATGACTGTCTATTCACAGCCATAATTTGTGGGAGGGCATACTGGTAGAATGTTGATTTGCTAACAGAGCATGTGTGCAATTGTTTGTGAAGGTTGTATACATTATTGATATATCTTTCACTTTTAGTCACTGGCTGGTCCACCAAGGTGCTTCTATAGCTGATAGCTCCCTCTTTCTTCTACCACTCTCCTTCATCATACCAATATTTTTTCCTTTGTTTACCTTCATGGGGTCTTTTACGCTTCCTTGCCGGTTCTAAAGCATGTGTAAAGAGCAGACACATCAATGTAAATGGTTTATATTTACTGTGAAAACATATAAAATATTTATGAATTATTAATGTCATTTCTAGGGCCACAATAAATCTCTCTTTCTCTCTCTCTCTCTCTCTGCGTGTGTGTAGTGTGTGTGTGTGTTTCTCTCTCTCTGAAGTGTAACCCTTCCTTCAATATGGTATACATTTCTCAGACTGATTCTGCTACTCACTCAGGAGGGATTGTTAAATTATACTTGTTTTGCTTCAGTTTGTAATCTTTTCAGTGTTCTGTTTTTTCAAACTGGATTGTTAGATTATGTAAGGGTCCCCACTCCCTTTGTTCAGGGGACAGCATTTGGTGGGCTATAACACAGAAGAGGTCCTTCAGACTTGTTTGACAAATAAGAGGAGAGGGGCAATGGTGAGTAACCAGGAACTGGTACAGATAAAAAGGCTCCTCACCTTGGGCCAAAAGGTGCTACCTGGTACCACCTCCACTTCCTGCTTTTGCTCAGGAAGAAAACCTGAAAAGCAGGGAAGAGTCTTTGCCTTGCCTTCCTCACTCACAAACCCCTTTTTTGAGAACTGCCATCTTGTTCCCAAGATGGGCCATATACTTGTCTCTATTTCTATTGCTCCAGCTCTTGTCCATGCCACCCAGACAACTATGATGGCCTCTCCTTAGATATTACCCTATACATTAGTTTTGCATTATTGGATAAATGGAATCCTATAGTTTTCATTTGGAACAATTTTGTCTTTGGAATCTTTTACTTAACATGATGCTTGTGGAATTCACCATGTAGTTACATACAGCAGTATTTTATTCATTCTTTTTGCTGAATATTATTCCATTACTTTTGCCAGTTTGAATGGATTTCTTTCTTACAATCAAGTAGGCCATGACTGAGGGAGATAATGAAGCATGGAATTGTCTTTCCCAGAGAAACCACAGGCATGGAATAAGAGGTCCCTGTGGAGGCCTTTTCTGTCCTTTCTTCATCAAGCGGGGACATTATTTTCCTATTCAGAGAACTTCAGAACAACACTGAGTTTCGCTGAGTGGATTCAGAGTTCCATATGGCAGCTGTCTCAGTTCCTGGCATGAGGCCAAAGGATGACAGTTCTTATCTTCTTTCATGTTCTTTTGCCCAACCTCGGGGAATATTTCTTTACCCTGTGATTGCTCATATCTGAAAATCTTACTCACACTGTACAATCTTCCATCAACCCAGTGCCATGTGGTGTTAACCCTTTGCATGCTGCAGTGTTGAGCTGCAAACCTAAACTTTTCTTGTAGTAATCCAAGGTGGCCATAAAGTCTTGAGGCAGACAATATTATTTTGTCATGTATGTTCATATAATATCAGCAAACCATTCGTTAATGTCTTTGCCTATCTTCCAGACATGGTGGTTGCTTTGTAGAATCAAAATTTCTGTTACCTTTTTTCATAATTAGTTAAGAAATTCAAGTAGAGCTAAGGAGCCAGGTGAAGCCACTGTGATTTGGGCAAGATTCGTGTTATTAGACATGTACTTTCAGACATGACATGTGCTTTCAGACATACAGTTCTGTTTGGCCAGAGTAGAAGAGAATGGGTGGTGCACACTTTTATTATGTAACTACACCCTGTTTTTCCCATTGGTAATAACATCTTAAGGAGCACAGGGAAATTCAGGAAGGAAAATTTCATAATTTCAAGAATAGTTACTGAGTAAATTATTCTTCAGAATAAATCTGAGAAATGGATTGTCATACCAAAACCAATAGAAACTGAAGCATGATAATGTCAATGCGTATTTTTCCTGATATACTGTAGAGCCATAGTTTTAAAAGCCTGCTTTTAATTTTGCTAGCTGAATCTCTTTTATCATGCTGCCACTGTCCTCATGAGATGCCTCAAAATCCTACGGACTCTTGCCTGGCAATGGAGAAAAATGAGGGTGTTTACCACTAAGAAAGCCAGTTAAAGAAGTAACTGATGGATTATCTGACCCATAGATGAAACAAAATGGATATTACTTCATGTCTTCAAGTATCTAGGCATGAATCGGAAAACGAACTCGCAGTCAGATTTCCCGGCTTTTTATGCAGGGAAAATCAGTTGCAAAGCATAGTCAGAGAAAAATAGTAAATGGTCATTTGTCTGCTGGGAGATAAAAGTCTTACTTAGATGTCAAGTCACATTCAAACTGGTTGATCCCATGGAGACTGACTCCATCCTGTGGGACATTTCTTCTCTCCTCCTGTCTCTACCTTTCTTTTCTCTGTCTCTCCTACCCTTCCTCTTTTTATTTGCCCTCACTTAGGGTACAGATACAGGTTTTGTAAGGCTGAAGTTTAATTGACAGTCAGGGGCCAGAGGAAGAGGAAGATAGTATTATAAAAGTTGCAATGAAGTAAACATTTATCTGAAATTAAAAAAAAGAACTAAATCACCAGAAATTGCAAATGTTTAAATGTTGAAAATCCTTCAACATTATATAACACCAAAAAAGTAGCATTATGTTTTGTAATGAACTGCTTTATACGTTTTTCCTACATGATTGGCTATATTCCCTTTGATTGCCCTTTGATACGACAATGGATTTTATATATACTTTTAATAGAAAATAGAAAGATAATTTAGTTTTGGGCTAGCATGGTTGATCAAAATCTATTTTTTATTAAATGAAATGCATGAAATGCAAAAACCCACCTCACACACAAGCGCACCCATTTTTTTTTTTTTTTTTAGTTTTTAGTACTGCAACAAGCTCATGCCTTACAAACACAGAAATTGTGATATGTTTTGTTTCACTTGTTCTCCATCAAAAATGCACAGTGCCTTTATAATTGTTTATGTTGGGAAACTCGGTGTATTCTGCTAGCAGAGAACTTGCATTTTGACAAGGACTGAATGCTCCACTTATAACTACACACACTGTAGACCAGCTTCAGAGTCCTGCCTTCAAGCCTTGTGTCTTGTCCACCACCCGTACAGCTGCCATGTCAGGTATCGCAGGCCGTATTCATGCCCTGATACAAGGTGGACCCTGTACCTTCTTGTCAAGGCACTGGATGAGTATACACAGCCGGCAACAGGAGTATTTCTGGAAGCCATTACTATACTACAGTGGAAAACGATAACTTCTTATACATTATACATGTGACTATGAACCACTTAACTATTTCCATTAAATAATTCAACTTTCCCTTCTATATATCATCCCCCAAACACTCACCCCCATTCAACAGCACCTAACACAAAGGGAATTGTGGTGGAACAGAAGTTAAAGTGGAAAGAGACAGCTGTCTTAATTGATTATGAAGCATTTTTTTTTATCTGAAAATGTTTCCAAATCAAAAGACCATAGAAATTATTTTTGAAGTCTGTCCCAGGGTGTGGGATGGTCTGTAGGAACTAGGTCCCTGACATTTGAACTTCCTGGCAAAGCTTCCTTCCTCAATGTTGGCAATGGCCAACATAGTGTCTGGACTTCTGCTTTCCCAACCCAGAAATGTGAAGCTTCTGGTTGCTGAGGAGGTCCTAGCCCTCAGGTGGAATGGTGCCATGTGTCCTGGAGCCCAGATACTGCCTGGGCAGAGAGGTCTGATGACACACAGAGATGGGTGTTGGCCTAGGCTTTCTAGATGAAAACAGCGTGACTGATGGCTACTGAGATGGAGCTTTGGAAACTGGGTCCTTTCAGCCCATGGATGAAGCCTGAGATGTCATGCCCAGTGTTCGAAGCTTACAGACCCAGCTCAATTGACTAAAAAGAAGCCTCGCTTTGTGCATTTAACTCTTCAGTGTTTCCTCCCTCCTTCCCTCCCTCCCTTCTTCTCTCCCTCCCTCTCTCCCTCCCTCCCTCCCTTCCTCTTTCTCTCCCTCCCTCCCTTCCTCTCTCCCTCCCTTGCCCTTTCTTTCTTTTCTTTACTTTTTTCCTTCCTTCCTTCCTTCCTTCCTTCTTTCATTCCTTCCTTCTTTCCTTCTTTCTTTCATTTAATCATCCTGATAGGACACAGAACCAAAAGTTTGAACACTTGGTTTTCATTCTGATCTACCACTCATAGCTGTGTGTCCTTGAACGATCCCTTCACGCTTCGGAATCTCACTTTCATTATCTATAAAAAAAAGCAAGTGAACTTGACAGTCTCTTGGTTTCCTGCCCTCACTAACATCTGATTTTTCTAGGTCTTAATAGTATGCCAAATCACATGTGATGTTGAAATGTGTGAGGTTATGTTCTCACCACTGAGTCACTCCCACTCAATCTTTATAAATGTAAGCTAAATATTCAGTATGTAGTGTGAACCTGGCATTACACAGGGTGCTTCACATGTGTATCTCAGGTAATTCCGCAACAACTAATGTTTTCAGAAAAAAATGTGTCTGTCACTTGAAATGTCCCAGGTACTATGAAGAGCTCTTCCAACAAAGCCCACATTGTGTCAGTCAGTCCTCATGACCACCCTAATAGATGTGTGATATGACTGTCTTCCTTATTTTAGAGAAGAGGAAACTGAGGCACAGGAAATTTGAGTACTGGAGTGTCAAAGTCATACGGCTAGTAAGTGTTACGGTCATTACCTTCAATTATCTCTAAGCCACAGATGATAGCAATTAAATGATTTACCCAGGATTATTCACCCCAGGTGGCAGAGATAGAAATAGAATTTCATTACCTCTAGATAATGGGACAGCATAAGAAAACTCAACTCACTTGAAGTTCTTTCCAATTGACAAATGTAGCTGGCAATTTATTACTCCAGAGAAATACTTTTTCCTGTTGCTTTTAGATTTATCTGTTGTTAACAGGGGGAAACTAAAGTATCAATTGTGTATAAAGAGTGAGGAAAGAATTTGAGTTTTACAGGTTATCACTTAATCTTTGAATCCGGTTTTATTCGGTAATATTTTGAAAACTACTCAGGCCAAAAAATCCGGATAAAACTACTGTACTGGCATCAAAAATGGAAGAAATGGTCAATGCTGTTCCCTACATTCTAGGCATTTCCCTGGGCTTAGATAGAATTTATTTCAGTGTTCCACCAGGTGGTGCTCTGGTGAAGACATGGTTCTCAGTCTCTCCAACCCCTTGACGTTATGCTTGGAAATATTTTGAGTAGATTAAGTCATTTCTCCTAAGAAAGAGGCTGCCCAGTAAAAGGAATTTGGTTGCCCATTTTGCCAGTAAGACACAACGTGCACACAGAGAAAAGTCCACCATCAGGAATCCTCAGATAAAGGACAATAGTCCCTGAAAAAGTCAGTTCAAAAACATCTTCTAAAGAGGTATTAGAACAGTGGTCTTGGCTGAGTCTTGTGGGACTAGAATCAGGAATTTAGAGCTTGTGTTTCTGCTACTAATCTATGAGTCATTTGGAGAATCTCATTCTTCTCTGGACTGCAGTGTCCTCACCTATAAAATGTGTATAAGTGTACTGGGATGGTGGGGAGGGGGTTAGACTGTATCAGGCTTCTATAGGGGTCTCATAAGCCCAGTCAATGGAATTTGTAGTCCAACCTTCTGAAGTTGTGGAAAAAACTTTGTGTGTACACATATTTTTCTGGGAAGAAGGTCCATTGCTTTTGACAGATTCTAATCAGAGGCAAGGAGTCCTAAAATGTTAACATCTGGATCAGATCATTTCTAAGGTCCTCTCCAAGCTTCAATATTCTATGATGCTATAATCTTTCTGGGAAGGAATTTGTGGCTGTCAAATTAATTGGATGATATCCCCAACTATGTTCTAGCCACTTCCTTTCTTATGTACTCTCTAATGGTTTTGTTAAGGCAGTCACACCTAAGTTCACGGAGTCCTGCAACACCCTCTCTACTAGATTAGGTGGCACATCATGTGACGGATGTGGTTCATTAGGGAGCCAAGACAGACCAGAGGAGCTGTGAGAGCAAGTAGCCAGATCCCACAGGAGCTCAGTGGTGGAAGCAGGTGCTAATTACCATCCTTTGGAGGAACAGGATATGCATTTTTTGGGAGTGGGTAAGAATTTCTGGTTAGACAAGCTCCAAATTCTTTGGCCTACTTTGAAGGCACTGCCCGTTCCATTGGCTAGGATGAGATTTTGTTTCCTGATGAGCACCAGCTCAGCCAGGAAGGAAGGCTCAGAAAAGGAGGTGTGGATATTCTTTGAGGAGGAATTGTCATGCAAATAAAGGCTCCTTCCCAACCCAAGGTGTAACTGTGAGGGAGTGTCAAGGTCCCACCTTTCTGGCTCAGGAAAAACATATCTCTTACTTTTTTACAGGAGTAGGTTTGGTAGCTGAGTAATGTAATTATATAGATAATAGATTACCAACAAACACTGAGATTTCAACCTGTTCTGGATATATATTATTTATGAGGGGAGGGGCTTGGAGAAAAAGGGCAGGAATATTTGTTGGGATGTAGTCAATGGGAGAACCCCATTATTAAACAGAAAGTACAGTCCAAGCATTGCACCCACAAGAGGAATTCAATGTAGGGAGATGTTGGGAGTGGAGATCAGTGCTTGGGAGAGAGGAGCTGGGAAAGAAAGCAATTCCTCCAAAGGTTCTAAGTCAGCATGTTGTCCAGAATGGAAATTGAGTATAGGAAGGGAGATCCTTTCTTGGACTTTGGAATATCTAGACTGGTTACCTTTCAGAATGATCAGACCACCTTCCCTACCTATTGCCTAGGCCAATGGTTCTCAGCCCTGGTTCTGCATTAAAATCACCTTTAAGAAATTTAGCAATCTCTGGGCCAGGTGCAATGGCTCAAACCTGAAATCCCAGCACTTTGGGAGGCCAAGGTGGGTGGATCACTTGAGGTCAGGAGTTCGAGACCACCCTGGCCAACATGACGAAACCCCGTCTCTACTAAAAATACAAAAATTAGTCAGGTGTGGTGGCATGTGCCTGTAATTCCAGTTACTGAGGAGGCTGAGGCAGGAGAATTGCTTGAACCTGGGAGGCAGAGGTTGCAGTGAGCCAAGATCATGCCACTGCACTCCGGCCTGGGTAGCAGAGAAAGACTATGTCTCAAAAAACAAAAACAAAAACAAAAACAAAAAATGTAGTGATGTCTTGGTTTCACCCTAAGTCAATAAGTCAGAATATCTGAGGGTGGAGCCTGAACATTGCTATTAAAAAAATTATTTCCTTGTGACTTTAATATGCTGCCAACGTTGAAAACCACAGGCCTAGACCAATGATGGAAAACATGGAACATGCATGCTGATAATCCCCTCCCAAGTTCATGGAATGTGTTTGTTTAATTACAACAGTCTTTGTGCACTACAGAACTTGTGCACGATGCCTGGAACATAGCAGTTGCTCAATAAACAATTATTAAATCTAGTGATCTTTGGGGGCAAGATGGGGTGGCAATATCTTTCAGCTCAGCACCCATTTTAATTTATTCCTTTTCATTAAAGGGTCAGTGAAAAATCTTTTTTTTTTTTTGAGACGGAGTCTCACTCTGTCACCCAGGTTTGAGTGCAGTGGCGCAATCTTGGCTTACTGCAAGCTCCGCCTCCCGGGGTTCACCCCATTCTCCTGCCTCAGCCTCCCAAGTAGCTGGGACTACAGGCACCTGCCACCATGCCTGGCTAATTTTTTATATTTTTAGTAGAGATGGGGTTTCACTGTTTTAGCCAGGATGGTCTCAATCTCCTGACCTCGTGATCTGCCTGCCTCGGCCTCCCAAAGTGCTGGCATTACAGGCGTGAGCCACCGCGCCCTGACCTTTATTTTTTTATAGACAGATTTTCACTCTTGTCACCCAGGCTGGAGTGCAGTGGCGTGGTCTCTGCTCACTGCAACCTCCGCCTCCCAGTTCAAGTGATTATCCTGTTCAGCCTTCCAAGTAGCTGGGATTACAGGCAGCTGCCACCACGCCTGGCTAATTTTTATATTTTTAGTAGAGATGGGGTTTCACCATATTGGCCAGGCTGGTCTTGAACTCCTGACCTCAGGTGATACACCCACTTTGGCCTCCCAAAGTGCTAGAATTACAGGCATGTGCCACTGCACCCCACCATCCTTTCTATTTACCATTCTCCTTCTATTTGAAGTATTCTTCCTCTCTTTTTTTTTTTTTTTTTTTTTTTTTTTTTTTTTTTTTTTT
>NW_016803344.1:1840782-1867353 GCF_001698545.2 Rhinopithecus bieti | reverse complement strand
TTTTTTTTTTTTTTTTTTTTTTTGTTGTTGTTGTTGTTGTTTTCTCTCATTACTTTCTTCCTCTCCTTTCCTTGGAAAAATACATACCAATTCCAAGAAGTTAGGGTGGAAGTAAACAGCATGGAAGGAAGAAGAACAGCACTATCATAGTTTCCTTGATTATTGGTCTCAGGGTATTCCTTGGGGAGCACAAATCCCACACCAACCCCAAAGAGAAGGAACAATGTCATGGATCTCAAGAAAACCAGGCCAACCCAGTGAGACCCCTTGGCCCAAAGAGGTGACAACACTTTCAGAGGGATGAGTAAAGGAGATGGAAATAAAACTGGGACATGAAACAGGCTTTTTCAAAAAGAAGCTCTCTTTTGTTCCCACACCATGTTGTCATCAGTAAGCAGGCTTGCTTGTGGAATGCCACAATGGATCCAGATAAAGAAAACAGCCTGTGAAGCAGGATAGGTTTACCCCAGATTTCAGGGGAGAGGGGTATTCCTCATCCCATGAGGATGCTCAGTCTAGAGGGTTAAGAACAGTGTGTGGAGGAAAAGAAAAGAATAAACTTCTTAGGATATTTTTATCATAAGCCTTCAGTTAAGGGAAAAGGAAATATTTAAGACTAATGCAAGGGCCAGTTCTATTCTCCAGGGACTCAGAGCCCTTCCTAGAAATAGTGTGCATTTGTCCTTGGCTACATGGGTGCTTCAAGACGTTTTCTTTTCATACAATTCTCACAGTTTATTAGCATGTATTTATGTATTGCCTACTGTATTATTACATTCTCACACTGCTAATGAAGACATACCTGAGACTGGGTAATTTACAAAGAAAGAGGTTTAATGGTCTCACAGTTCCACAAGGCTGGGGAGGCCTTACAATCTTGGCAGGAGGTGAAGGAGGAGCAAAGGCACATCTTACATGGCAGCAGGCAAGAGGGCATGTGCAGCTGAACTGCCCTTTATAAAACCATCAGATCTCATTAGACTTATTCATTATCATGAGAACAGCAGGGAAAATACCTGCCCCCATGATTTAATTACCTCCCATCAGGTCCCCCCCGCCCACACTCCACAACAAATGGGGATTATAGGAGGTACAATTCAAGATGAGATTTGGGTGGGGATACAACCAAACCATATCATCTACCTTACTCATTCCTCTCTTGGTTCAATGAGGATAAAACTATGAATATTTGTTCACTATTGAATCCCCAATACCTTGAATATTAGCATGTGCAGGTCACTCAAAATTATGTGTTTGGTGAATGAATAAATTGCACAAAAATTCCCACAGCATTTATTGTCCAAAGAGGCAGAGAATGATTGGTAGTAGTTTATGGTTATCCTATTTATTTGTGATTTTATTTATTAAATCAGTCCTTTGTTAAGACAATTTTCTAATTTGATTTAAAATTTATAGCCTATGTGTGATGTGAGGAAAGACATAAAAGACTGGGTGAGTCCTATGAAGCCTCTCGGAGCTCATAGTTTAGAAGGAGAGATAATCAATGAGGCAATATTGAAAGAATCACTTAGGTCTCAGGGTACTCTGGGTACACACAGAGACATACCTTACCCAGACAGGCACAGTTTCCAAGAGGATATTCAGGAAGAAAACTATGGCAAACAATGAAAACCAAGGGAAGGGTTAGCTGTAGGGAGGAGAATGCTTCCTTCCAGTTTGGTTATGAGGACGGAATGGATCAGAGGGGTGGGCAAAAGTTGGAAGGATGAGTTAGGCAACTGGTGAGATAAATTGGGAGAAATGGAGGAAGGCCTAAGATCAGGCAGTATGTGGAAATTTTAAGAAGGGATGGATAAAATGTTAAGGAAATAAGGTTGAGGGCATTTGGGGGGCGGTGATGGAAACTAGGAGCAGAGGAGAGGCTGAAAAGGAGCATCTGCAGTAGTGAGAAAACCAGGCAAAGAGGAGTTAGGAGACTAAACCAGTGTACTAAACAGAAGGAATGATCTAAAGTGTCAAACGCTGTTGACTTTGGCAGAAAAAAACAGCAGTGGTGAAAGGAAGACAGGAGGCAGGTTACAGGTGAGAGAAGAGTGAAGTGCTGATGTCTCTTTCTATAATAGACGCTCTACTCAGAAAAAGAGAGAGAGAGAGAGAGAGACAGAGGGAGAGAGAGGTGGGATGGTAGCTAGAGGGAGATGTAGGACCAACCTAAGACTTCTAAAATGGAGGAAAAATTTCATTTGTGTAGGCTGAGAAGGATCCAGTGGAAAGGGAGAAATAAAAGAAGAATTGAGACATGTGTTTTACCCTTTAACTGTGGGTTCCACCTTTAAACACTTTTGTTATCATCTTCAGTGACTTCCTTCTGACACATTGTTAGACTCTCCTGCTGAAGCAAGCTCTCAATCATACTGCAAGCCTCAGACAGCGTCTAACCAAACCTGATCATTCCCACTTAGCACGTTTCTGATAGTTGGGTTACTTTATCTCTTGGCTCAGGGATTCTTAATTTGCTGTTCACAGATCCTCAAGGGGTCCACATATGAATTTACACCTTAACATAATTCATTTCATAATCTATGTATTATTTGATGCTTTTGAAAGGATATATTGGCTTCCCTAGTCTGCCAAAGAAGTCCATGACACAAAGATATCCCCAAACCCTTCATCTATATACTCTAAGTTATAGCTATGACCAGCTCTGTATTTAGAAACCAACAACTTTCTCCTGTTTCCTTTGGATCACCCACTTACCTTCTCTGTTCCAGATCAATGAATCAGGGAAATTAATAGACTGGAAATGTCTTCTGCCAATTATTCCCAAAAGTATGTAAGAATCATCTTGAGGAAAAGACAAAATGGTAGATTCCAAAATCCCATATTTCAAAATCCCCAATCTGAAAAAGCCTGAATTTAGTACATTTAAGAAGGAAACCAAGAATCTGCATTTTAAACAAGCTCCTTGGCTAATTTTAATGCAAGTAGCCTTTGGACAATACAAAGAAACATATCACCTATCTTTCCCTGGCTTTTTTTTAAAACGTCCTAAGTATGGTTAATTCTATTGAACATGTTCAGTTACTTTGAGAAACAGCAAATCCTCAAACTTAAATCTTTTCTAAATTTCCCCAAAAATGCTGCCATTCTAATATTTATTCATGTGAACAAACTAACCTCTGTTGGTATTTGTTTAAACATTTTGAGAGGCTCATCACCTCATAGAGAATGACATGCAAATCACTGCATATAGGGGAATGGCTGTGTGTATGGAACCTTTCAGAATGGAGGGAAAAGGGAACAATATTCTTAGAAAGGTTCAGTTTTAAATTTTTAGAAATAGCAAAGCTTATAAATATAAGAAATAAGTTTAAGAGAAGATAAAATGTAGTAGGTGATGATGTGGCCAGGAAAATAAAAGCATAAATAATACAATGAACTTTTTTTTTTTTTTTTTTTTTTTTTTTCTGTGAAGCAACCACAAAGTAAGCCAGGAATTTCCTCTAATGCCAAACCATCGTATGGGTTTTCCTGGGGTCACTTCCCACACCTGAACAAAATTTCAAGTGCTCCCAAGTGACACAGTGTGTAACGATGTCCCACTATGAGGAGGGCCCATGATTGCAGGACTCTTGGCAGTACTAGGGTGAGTTGAACCAATGAATGAATCTGCCAGGTCAGATTAACAGTTTCAGAACAGTGGACTCACTAATCTTCAAGATCTGGGAAAACCTTGAGTGGGGTCTTCGTGTTCCTATCTTTCCAAGTTGAAGAAGGAACTCATCCTTCATCTCCAAGTCAATGGTACCAGTGGCTTCTATTCCCAGGTATGTCAAATTCCTGCCCACAAAGCTACAACAGAACATTTCAGCACCTTGCCCCTTATTGAGGAATTTTTAAACCCGGGTTAGAAGTGGAGGAGGAGGTAAAAGACATAAAATCATACAAGAAAGACATAAAATCTATCTCCAGTGTCTGCACTTCAATTAAAACTCATATTTGGATCATGAAGTAAGTTGTGTATTTTGACTTCTCAATAATATTGGGTTCAATAAACTTGCAAAGACATTCTAGAAGCTCTGTCAATATATCAATCAATCTATAACTCTTTTGGTCCCCAAACAATATGTATCTATTTAACTGGGATTACCAGGTGTTTTGGTTGATCTAGCAGGTGCTTGAAAGCAGCCTTTTTATTCATAGAAAAAAAATTAACAAGAGTATGGAATACTATTCTCTAGATTCAACAAAACCTTTTTGCTGTAATGACAGCCACTAATGGACAGCAGTCATCAGTTAAATAACATCAACCAGTGATGGCAAGATAATATGGGGTACAGTTTTCATGTGAGTCTCCAATTTAATAGGGGTTAAAAATAATCTTCAAGGTCATCACATTGATAGCACTTTTTTTTTTTATCAGACACTGGGGGTAATAATTCATGAAGCATTTTGAGTTCACTTGCATATCTGTTCCTTTGGACCAGGGAAAGCTCTATGAGAAACACATTCTTCCCATGTTCTTATGGCACAACAGGGGTCATATTTTATTGATGGGTGTTTTAAAATAATGGTAAATAAAAAATATAATTTTAGGCCTTTCCAGAAGACACTTGATTACTGTCCAGTAGCCACCTGCTCATCCTTTTCTCTTGCCTGCAGAGTCCTCCCCTTATTATAGATATGGAAAATGCCAGACCTTTTTTTCTCAAGCCATCCTTGCAAATAAGTTCAGGTCATGTGACCATAACCCAGCCAGTGAGTACTGAGGGAGAAGTCTGCACAGAAAATCCCTACAGAAATATTTTATTTTCTATTAAGAACCTGATGTTTGAGAAGTGATGCCTTACCTGTCTGTCTGCTGGCTGTACAGCCAGTTGTGTGAGAATATGTGCTCATAATTGTGGCAGCCACCCTGTGACTATGAGAGGCAAACCAAGAGATAGACAGTGAAGTGTCCCAACATGGTTGATCTGCTCAAGTAACCAACTCTGAAAACACCTGCCTCTGGACAGCTTACTAAATGCAGTTGGGTATCTGTTCTTTGCGGTCAAAGTCTTCCTAACAATGCTTTACTAATACATTTTAAAAATGTTTACTGAGTATTCCCTAAAGGCTAGCCACTGTGATAGGCACTGGGCTGTCATGGTGAGCACAACAGACATTATTTCTGTACTCTAGAGATTCTCACCTAAGGGAAAGACAGAAGTTGATTAGGGGCTACCCAATGTAATATTTAGCTTCATTGTGTTGGGAGTTTGTGGTCAGAGAAGGCTTACCTGGGGAAGTGATGCTTGAGCTGCTATCTGAAGAATACATAGAAACTAACCAGATGAAGAGGGTTGTTCTCACTGTGACTTTGTGAATTAATCAAGCAATTATCTCCTGAAAACCAATGAAGTCAACAAATAGAATCACAGGAGAATGAAAAGTCACCCCCAGTTGTCAGTTATTCAGCCAACTGTCTCCCAAGTCAGTGATACTTGGTGTTGATGAGGAAGGCTTTTTGCAGACTCCCAGCCCAATCCTTCTTCCCATGGGCCCATGTGGACACATTATTGTGATCATTCTTATAAATATAAAACATCCTAGTTTTTGTGGTAGCTGAGGTCATGGACATCAGTTTTCATTTGCTCATTGTGCTTGTTATAAATGATCTAATAAATTATCTCTTTTGGCTAAGAATGTCCATAATTGGTTTCAACCTGAGGGCACTTTTTTGGTTTGTTTTTAAACATTCAGCTATTTTGATTTATGTGAATGTGAAAATATCTACATTTTTTTTCCTGTGTTTAATCCAATCTACAGAATATTATTTAGCGCAAGGAAATCTCCAAAATAGCTGAAGCTTTTCACTTATTTAGATTTCACCAAAGAGTCCCCAGGGTAGGATGAAAACATCTCCAAGCTAGGGTAATTTTACAAAAACTGCTTAGAGTTCAACAGCTATTTCTGTACTTTCGGAATTCTGTAAACATATGGGGGAAAATCTGTCCACAGTTATGCCGGAGCAGTGCCCGAGCCCTGAATTCCCCTATCGTTTCATTGTTGGGAAGGGCTAGAGCCCTGATTCAATGTCTATGCTGCAAAGGCCCTGGAGCTTTTTCACCTTTCTATTTTTGCCCTGTTAGACAAGGTCTTCTGTCTTTTCTTCCTTGAAAAATCTTGTTATTTCCTCTTCCCTCCCGCCTCCTTCCCTCATTTATTTCCTTTCTTCCTCCCTCCCTCCCTCCCTTCCTTTGTTCCTTCCTTCCTTCTTTCCTTCTTTCCATTCTTTCTTTTCCTACCTTATCTCATTTCCAGATATCTGCCTAATTTCTCCTAGCTCTGATACTACATTCTCCTCTAACTTAGAATCACCCCTAAGTGCTATAGGCCAAGTATGTTGTGTGTTAGGGAGGAACAGAGCACTTTCTATTTGCATCAAAAGGGATTTTCATGATTAATGGCAGGAAGGATTTTGGTTTGTGGGTGAGGAGAGGGGGTGCCGAGAAGGAAGTCTGTCTTGATTCTGAAAACAGAGAATATTTCTAAAGTAAAATATCCCTTCTCATGTATGCCAGGGTCCTGGGCAATGACAGTTTCAAAATATCAGCCACTTTCCCCCTTTTGACCAGGTCATGTCCTGGGGCACTTCAGTGTGACCTCACATTTAAACACTCAACGTCCAAACGAGTTAATAACTAAGGCTTTGACGTTTTCTCCAAATGTGATTGTGCGTACATGCATACTGTTATATAGGTTAATGATGAATCCAGAGATGTCTGTTTTACAACTTTAAACTTGTATCCTTTTAACTGAACCATTCACTTTCCAATAAAGCATGAAATAATATTATTTATAAATACATGTACTAATCTTATGAATATCACAATTTTCTATTGCATTATATTATTAAATTAAGTGTTAGCATGTTTAAGATAAATATTTAAAACATTTAGTAATTTTTAAAATGAAATGATAACCTTTATTTTTCAATATTACAGGAACTTAAAAGAATGATGTATTTTAGGCTTTTCTTGACTTCTGGGACAACACAATCTTGCCTGTTTCAATCAGTAAAGTATTCTTTTGGTATTATGATGATAGGATTCCTAATCTGAAATCTAAACAATTTCTGCTAGAAGGTAATGAGGTTTTACACAAACCTTATAAGTCAGTCCTTTGCTAATTGAATTTTTAAAATCTGAGGCCTGTTGGGTATAACATTTATTGAGACAAAGTAATTAACATTTTCTTTTTTGATGCATTTCTTTCAATATTATGCTTAAAACCTCAACACATAGTAGAATGTGTAGCATACAATAGGAGTTCACAATAGCTATTAAAAACAAAGTATTAAGTAAGAGAAATGTGTTCTAGAACTGGCAGTTTTCTTGAACCAAGAAAGGCTCAAGGGAAACAAAAGGAATCTCAACTATGTACCTCAGATTTCTGAGTCCAGAAGTTCATTTTCAGTGGCAGTACAAATGAGGGACATTTTTGGTTAAAATACATATTTTACTGTATAGGTCCACTGTGATTTTAAATGTCCTTATGTTGCTTAACAGACATTAGTTATATCTACTTTACAACGTGCACTGGACTTCACAGAATTGAAGTTGGAATTTTTTTAAATAGTAGTCTTTTTAGTAAGTCAGATACTTTAACCATATGCTCCCAAATACTTGGTCTAGGAGGAAAATAAGGGAAAAACATAGTGAGGATATATTGAAAATATTTTTTTTTCTCAGAAGAAAGGAGATACAGTTTACATAAATTTGAGAATTCGGCATTGCTTAATTCTCCCTGATGTCTACAAGAACTTCTGCTTTAAAACCAGCCCCAAGAACACATTGGTCGGCCAACTCTTGGGCAGAATCCCAGAATATTAAGAACCAATTTAAATGCTTATTAAAATTATTATTCTTGCCTTATTTCCATATGTATGTTTTTCTTTATTCATAGTCATCTCTATCTCTATTACCTATCTAAAAAAATATATACATGAAACCAAGCATAATAATGCCATACATAGAAATCTAAAACGAGGAGAAAGCTTAAAACAATTATTTATATGAGAAACAGTTCACTCGGATATTGTTGCATCCTTTCATGGTTGTTAAGTGCATTTATTCCAGAAGGGTCTCCTATGCAGCAGGCCGTGAGGTAGGAGTAATAAGAGTGATAAATACGGTTGAAGCAGAGATATCAGGGTGATGCTTAGAGGAAGACGATGTTGAACCAGGTATCTTACAGAAATAAAATAGCTGAAAAGGAGGAGAGAAAAACATTTTTAGTTTCAGCAAAATTGATGAAACTGTGAAAGAATACATTTTCCAAGAACACTGAGACCTGTGGGTGACTTGAATAGAGGATGGTTTTAATGGAGAATGTGAAAGAAGAGGCTTTCAAATTAAATTCGCACCAGATTTTGAAGGACCTGTGACCTGTGGCAAGGAATTTTGTAGTTTAACTTTTATTTTTTATTTTATTTTATTTTATTTTTTGTTTATTTTCGAGACAGAGTCTCACTCTGTCATCCAGGCTGGAGTGCAGTGACGTGATCTCAACTTACTTCAACCTCCACCTCCCAGGTTTAAGTGATTCTCGTGCCTCAGCCTCATGAGTAGCTGGGATTACAGGTGTGTGCCACTGCACCCAGCTATTTTTTTTTTTTTTTTGGTAGTTTTAATAGAGATAGGGTTTTACCATGTTGGCCAGGCTGGTCTCGAACTCCTGGCCTCAAGTGATCCGACTGCCTCGGCCTCCCAAAGTGCTGAGATTACAGACATGTAATCCATGCCCAGCCTAAGTTTAACTTTTAGACCATATCCATCATAAGCTTCATTAGTGGGCTACCTTTTCACTGTTGAGTCCAAATGATTTTTCCAGGGCATTGCATGTTATAGATGCTCAATAAATGTTTGTTGATTGTATTAACAGATAGGTATTTTTAGAAAGAGGAGCAACAGGATCATATCTGTGTATTTAGTCAAGAAGAGAAAAATTCAGACAGCATGTGTGTAATGGGAAAGAGCAGTCCTCAAGAAATAAAGGTGGGAGGTGGGAGATAAATACCTCAGCTTCCCCACCCTTGTCAGCAGGAACGAGCCCCAGATGCCCATGGTGGTAAACACAGTAGTCCCCCTTAACCACAGTTTTGCTTTCTATGGTTTCACTTACCCAGTCCACCAAGAGCTAAAAATAGGTGAGTGCAGAGCGATAAATTTGTTTGAGGGACTACAGTCACATGACTTTTACAGTATATTGTTATAATTGTTCTATTTTATTATTGGTCGTTGTTAATCTCTTACTGTGCCTAATTTATAAACCAAAGTTTATCATAGGTATAACATATATAGGAGAAAACAGTGTATATATAGGGTTCGGTACTATCCACGGTTTCAGGCATCCATAGGGGAGACTTGAAATATATCCATCAGGGATAAGGAGGAAGTACTATATTTACTAAAATGCCCTGTATTGGTTTCCTTTCTTTTCTGTTTAACTTCCTTACTTCCCCAGGAATGCTTCTGGGGTTTACCTTACAAATAGACTTCATAAACTTGCAATATTATATCTCAAGTTCTGCTTCTGGGAGAACCCCATTCAAGACAGAGTCACATGGTCCTTATAATGGTCTACACAGAGATTATTAGGGCCTCATCTAAAACAGTGACCATGAAAAAAGTGGAAGGCAGAATTATAAGATAGCGCCCCAAATCCCCACATTCACACATCTTCTCCAAGCTATTCGATCAAGCATTAATCTCAGTGCTTCTGTGAAGGGATGTTGCAGAAATAATTGAGGTCACAAATCAATTGGCTTTAAGCAAGGGAGTCATGAATGTGTCTGAACTAATCCCATGAGTCCTCAAAAGGGATAGGCATCTTCCCGATGAGAGAGATTCAAAGCATAAGAGGGATTTGGTAGGAGGGAGATTCTCCATTGTAGCTTTGAAGATGGAGGTGCCATGTGGCAGGGATGGTGGGTCTCCAGGAGTCCAGTGTAGCCCACAGCTGACTCCAGAAAGGAAATGGGATCTCAGTTCCACAACAGCACTGAATCCTGTCAATGTCCTAAAAGAGCACACAAGCAGAAACTCCTTCAGAGCCTTCAATGAGTATGACTCTGAGCAGAGGACTCAGCCAAACCATGCCCAGGCTTCTTACCAAGGGAAATGGTGAGATAACAAATTATCTTCTTTTAGCTGCTAATTTTTTTGGTTATTTCGTATGTAACCATAGAAACTTAATACCCCCCCCCCCCCCAAAATGGTGTTAGGTTTAGGATAGAGGTAGAAGTCAAGCCTTACAACTGCTAGAATTTGGTGGCTGATTGTGTCAAATGATTGAAAGGAAAAGAGGAATAATCTTAAGGTTCTAGTTTGAGTTCATAATTATGCCATTAATGGAACAGAAAATGTGTGAAGAGATTTTTTTTTCAGGTAAGAAGTGTTTTTTGTTGTTGTTTTAGTTTGTTACCTTTGAGATGAAGCTGTCTAATAAGCAACTAAAAATATAATCCAAAGCTCAGGAACAATTCTGGGTCTGAAGAATAAACATTTGGAGTCATTGGCATACGTTTAATGTTGAAACCACGGAGGATCGCCATACAATGTGGCACATATACACCACGGAATACTACGCAGCCATAAAAAAGGATGAGTTCTTGTCCTTTGCAGGGACATGGATGAAGCTGCTGAAAACCATTATTCTCAGCAAACTAACACAAGAACAGAAACCAAACATTGTGTGTTCTCACTCGTAAGTGGAAGTTGAACAATGAGAACACATGGACACAGGGAGGGGAACGTCATACATTGGGGCCTGTTGGGGGGTGGGGGGCTAGAGGAAGGATAGCATTAGGAGAAATAATGTAGGTGATGGGTTGATGGGTGCAGCAAACCACCATGGCACATGTATACCTATGTAACAAACCTTCACGTTCTACACATGTACCCCAGAACTTAAAGTATAATAATAATAATAATAATAATAATAAGCCATGGGGGAGGGTATCTGGGCATTTTGTGTAGATGTGTTCTTCACTGCTTAGCCCTTCTAAACTTTGGTAATAGGGCTTTCTTGACTGAGGAGAAATACAGAGTACTTATACAAATGGGTATTTATTAGATAATGTGTTATCTTAAGATTGCATTCCAGCTTATTTACAATAAAGTAATTTTGAATGTTCTGGCTTATGAAGTAGGGTATGGGTAGCAAACACATGGCACTAAAGCCACCACTCCCCAATTCTGAGCCTATGGCATTACTAATCAATTCAGTAATTTTCCCTTCAGAACCAGTATCCTTTCCAACCATGCTCTGGGCAGTAACAAATTGATTGTAGTTCACACTCATTTGCCCTCGTGGGGTAGTTTCAAAACCATATCCATTTAATAACAGATACATTGAGTTGCTACTTGAGGGTGGAGCATAAGAGGAGGATGAGGATCCAAAATGATTGCTTATTATCTGTATGATGAAATAAACTATACACTAAACCTCTGCAATATACAATTTACCTATGTAACAAACCTGAATCTAAAAGTTAAAAAAATCTAAAATATATTTTATTTTGATTTTCTTTAAAACTATGTTTTGTTATCTCTTTACATATTGTTGAATGATATTAGATAGCCTCCTGAGGAATTTGTTAAGATGGCAAGAAGTGGTTTTTGCAGCCTACAGGTGGTTTAGATTTGAAACATTGCAAAGCTAAGTTGAAATCGCATGAAAAATGTATAAATAGGAATTTCATTCAATCCTTCAAATAAGGCTGAATGGCATTGTATCCACAGTTATTAAGTTCAAATATTATAATTTTTTGATTCCTATACTGGGAGGTAGGGGCAGTTCTTGTAGTTCAAAGAATGATGGTATAAAGCTGAGAGCCAATGTAAATGCACAGGGATCTCTTTCCAACCAAAAATGGGTAAGATTTACACAAAGTCATGCATGTCAACCATCCAATTGTCTCATCCTGCCATCATCTTGAGAGACACTGAAAACTCTAGAACCACTGCCTGAGACACAATTTATATGACCCAACCTAAGAAAAAAAAAAAAATAGCTTAGGCAACTCCATTTCTGGATCACAGGGTGTTAACATATTAGTCAACCCATAAAAGCTCCCACTGATTTATATGGAGTTGTAGCATTGCATCACAGGTGGAGGGGCCTAAATTGTTTTTTGGAGAAATATAGGGCTCTGTCTTCAGGATCATGACCCATGAGTCACACCCAAGGCTCCCAAAGCCTAGGCCAGTGGGGACATGGAAGAACTTGGCTTAGACACAGGGATGTGACTCATTAAAAAAGATGAACTGGTTTTGAAAAATAACAAGAACCACCTTCTATTCTCTACATACCTACCTTCTTTCCATAACTAAAAAAAAAGCAAACTAGAAGTTTTATAAGTTTTTATCAGATATATAAACATATTATCATTATTTACTTTTAGAATCTTGGTCAATTTTGCTGTTATAGAAGTGGTGGCCATAGCTATCTTTTGAATAACAGGTTGACAAAATGATAATTGCATTACTTGAAGGTAATCACTTGCCAAATTTATACAATAAATTGACAAAGTTGTGACAAATTCATATGATGTGATATCCAGATTCAACTTTCCAGTCATTTAAGGGACTCTAATTAGTAATTTATGAAGGCTCATTAGCAGAAAGTTCAGGGTAATTGTTAACTTACTGCAGTCAATGCAGTGACAGGTGATCTGCAAGCAGAGTGACGTTACAAATGTGGGCAGTGTCACATCACATCCTCATGTGGCAGGGAAAGCTTTCACTTCCCAGAAAGGTAAGGCATATGTGGTTTGGGCTAAAACTATGATTCCAGACCAGCAGAATTCTTATTTCATCATTTTCAAAAATTAAGTTGGGTCAGGTGTGATGGCTCATGCCTGTAATCCCAACAGTTTGTGAGGCCGAGATGGGAGGATCACTTGAGACTAGGAGTTTGAGACCAGCCTGGACAACATAGCAAGACCTCATCTCTACTAAAAATAAAAAATCTGAGCTGGGCGTGGTGCTGTGTGCCTGTAGTCCCAGCACTTTCAGAGGCTGAGGCAGGAGAATCACTTGAGTTCAGGAGTTTGAGTCTGCAGTGAGCTATAGTCCTACCACTGCTCTCCAGCCCGGAGAACAGAGTGAGATATTATCTCAAAAAAATTAAGTTGAAAACAATTTTAACATTTTAATATGTGAGCATCCATGTCTATGACTGCTGAATTTTATTCTAAGAATAGTTAAAAAAGCAATTTCAAGTATAAAAATCTTGCCACTTTCTTTTTTCATGTTTGTATTACAGGTCTAGAAACTTCACAGTGTGGAAAACATAAGAAAAAAACTAGACTACAGGAAAAACGAGAATGAATGGAGATGTATCTGACATTTTGGGAGCAGGCTAGATTCAGATCTTCTCTCCCCATAGCTAAATTGGGTGGGCAGCTGGCCTCAAGAACAGTCCACCCACAACCTCCAACTCCTGGCACAAACCTGCTTGAGCTTGGAAGCTGTTGTCAGCCCTAGATCCCACCCTAACCCCTACATGTCCTGGACACCTCCATCACCACTGAGTAGGCAAGCATTTTCTTCCTTTCTCATTCATTTGCTTCCAAAAGAGGAGCTCTGATTTTCTTCTCTCTTGCAGTGCTTTTTCCTCTATATAGCTCTTAACCTCCTCTCATTCTCTTCATCCCCACCTGAAAGGTGCTAATTCATATGCCACCACCATCTTGCCTGAACGACTGTTCCGGTGATCTTCTTGCTTCTACCATTTGCCACTATAAGTCGTTCTACTCCCAGAAGCCAATAGCATAGTTTCAGAAAGCTAACATAATAATGTCTTTTCCCTGTGGGAAGCCATCAGTGGTTTTTCATTCCCTTAAGCACAGCCAACAACGCCTTCAGTGACCTGCTCCTTCAGCCACACTGGCCTTCAGACATGTCCCCAGAAGCACCCAGTTAGTTCTCATCCTGGGGCCTTTGCACATGCCACTTTCTGTCCAAGCTTGCAGACCAATATATGCTTTGGCACCAGCTCTCACAGAGGCTGCAGCACTTACAGCAAGGTGCATATGTTGTTTCCTGTCTGCCTTCCCAGTTAGACTTGAGGAGCACTGTGAGGATGGGTATAGAAGAAACATCTGTTTTCCCAGGGCCCAGTCCAGAGCCTGCCCCATAGTGGACGCTCAATAACTACTTGCCAAGTGCTTCCTAGAAATGTGTTAACTGTTGCTTTCTGATCCTTAGATTTTCTTATTTGATCTTTTCTAGCAAAGTGGTTGTTTGTATATTTACTTACAATTCCATTTGTTTCATAAGTGGTCTCTTCCCTGCTTCATAGCCTTTGTACGTGCTGGATCTCTCACCAGAACCAATAATGCTGTAGCTCTTCAGACTACAGTGAAGATGAGTTTCAGGGATTGTGAGTGTTTTCCCAGGCCTTCTACAGACCTTTGCATATGCATAGGCAAGTGCCTTTTGGGCCCTCAATAAACATTTGCTGGGGGAAGGACAGGTGGATTGATAAATGAATGGGTGGGTGGATGAATGGTTGGATGGATGGATGGATGGATGGATGGATGGATGGATGGATGGATGGAGAGATGGATGGAAGACAGATATACTGATGGATGGTGTGCTGAAGATGTTGACAGCTTCTTTAGCCTGTTTATCGCTAAACTCCTCTCCTCTCTGTGAAAAAATTGTCAGATCCCTTTTTCGCTAGAGACATAGTTAAGGAAAGCATTTCCTAATGCTTGTTAACAGTGCTAAAGCAACAAGAAAATTGGCAGAAACTTCTATTTTTGATGCAGTTTTTAGGAAGGTTAATTACTTTGTGTTCTGAATACATGGAAGTTCCTCAAGGAAAACCTCTCTGAATAAAACTCAATGACAAGATCTTTATAATGGAGTTCTGGTTATTGCTATGTGCAATGCCCTACCTATAACTCTCATTTTAATTGATGTATCTTGAGCAAGATTTGAAGCAGATCTCTTTCCCTCTCTTCGAATTTTAATGCGTCTTCTCTAACAAGCACCCATATCTCTAGAGAGATGCAGAGAACCTCAGCATATTCTGGATGGACTTCCCCTCTGCAATTTATGATGAAATCTGACTTCAGAGTGAGTTCACAGCCTCCTTCCTGCCTCTCCTCTGGTTTCCAGGGTAGCAGACCCTTGTCTCCCTTCAGACCTGGGCTCCCCCAGCTCAGTCCCACTTGGCATTTCTAACTGAGGTTATGGATACACATTGAGCCCAGAACTCATTGCTTTTTTGGAAAAGGCAAAATAAGAGAGGGGATTTTCCATATTCACATTTTTCCACAGAAATGTATTCATAAGCTTTAAACTCGCCCAAGCTCTGTTAATGTATGTGGTTGGCTCCTGTGCCAATTTTCATTGTGAATAAGATGCTAAATAAAAGGGTTCTTGTCTTTCCCCTTTCTCCTCCCCTCCCATAATTTTAGCTTCATAAACCCATTTTGTAAGTGAATTAGGTCTTAGGAGAGAATCAGAAACGATGTTGTTCTTTTAGCCGCTTACAGTGTTTGCTTTAAACCCTTGATAGGAACATGGGCTTGTGACAGCAGCGGCAGAGGTAAACAGATGACTTTATATATAATGCTTTTTACAAGGTGGTTCAGTTCATTTCTAACCTTGGTCTTGGCGTCATGGAATGAGCCAGGGAAATTCCCCCCCTTAACCCTACCCTGCACGTCTTCCCTTCAAGGGCAAGAAAATGTCCATTTTGCCTTTGGTTTCACAGCCCTTTCTCCACAGTAGAGCTTGCATAATGCTATATCCCCCAGTCCCAGAGAACCCCAGTAGTGTCAGCAGGTATTATTATTATTATTATTATTATTATTATTATTATTATTACTATTTTCATCAACTGACTGTGAGTGTTCACAATTAAAGTTGCAATTTTTATGAGCCATGAGCTGGCGTGTCCTGGCATGTCCTGGTTGTCAAGTTTCTGTGCGTTTTGGTTCAAATGTTCCCTGCCTGTGTTTATTCCTGGTTAGACCACACCTCCTGGGACTGTCTTTGTGGCTTTTGCTCAGCTGCTTACTCAAGTTGCAGAAGACATGGGGGATAGCAGAGCAAGGTCTGCAAGATTCTGGCCTGAAGGAAAAGGCTCCATAGCTCTGCACTTTTGAGACATGGAAGCTGCCTGCCCCTCCCTTTTCCTGGAAGGTCCCATGACTAGTTTCCTAATACCAACTAGCCAAGAATATGTAGGGCTAAAGGGACATTAATATTAACGTAAGTGATACAGTGAGGACCAGAAGCCTTGGATATAAGGGAGAACACATGAGCTTTCTGTCAGAGAAGACTAGGTTCAAATACCAGTCCCCCAAGGAATAGCCAGCTCCTTGCTGGGAACCTTGAGCTAGTTCTTAGTTTCTGATTTCTTAATCTAGAAAATAGCTATAATGATGGAACCCATCTTAGAGGGTTGGTTAACATTACATGAAAAAATGAAAGTTCAATGCACAGTCTGTGATCTGGTACAGGTCAGGATGCAATATTGTTAATACTATTAGCTGCTATGAATATTATTGATAATTCACAATTATCTATAATTAATATAATAAACAGTATTATGTCAAAATTATAATCTAAATAATAAGTACTTATAAGCAATAATTATTTATTGATAATTATAGATATTAATATTACACATTGATCGATCTTGCAGGACCTCTTTTTCTTCATCTAGAAAGCAGAGATTAACATGGCCATTGAGAAAAACCTCTGACTCTGTAGGGTTTTCATGAAGATGAATAAATGACTTTGCACAGTGCCTGGTCCTTTGCACAGTGCCTGGCCCTTCAGCCTGTAACAAAGTGTTGCTGTTTTTAATGAGAGGTTAGTTGTGCTTCTCAGGCCCTCTGTAAAGGAATGTGTCACTGCTTTTCAGCCAATGTGATGGTCTCATTCCAGCACTTCTATTGCTGTCTATAAAAGATGACTGCGGTCAGGCACGGTGGCTCACGCCTGTAATCCTAGCACTTTGGAAGGTGGAGGCAGGAGGATCACTGAGGTCAGTAGTTCAAAACCAACCTGACCGACATGGTGAAACCCCATCTCTACTAAAAATACAGAAAAATTAGCCAGGTGTGGTGGTGAGCACCTGTAATCCCAGCTACTGGGGAGGCTGAGACAGGAGAATCGCTTAAATGCCAGAGGCGGAGGTTGCAGTGAATTGAAATTTTGCCACTGTACTCCAGCCTGGGTGGTGTTGCAAGACTCCTTCTCAAAAAAAAAATAAATAAGTAAATAAGAAAGAAAGGAAAAAAAGATGACTGCAAAGTGACTTTAGAGGCAGGTCATGAGCCTGGTGACACCCAGGCATGAGGCTGGATGGGGGTCCCAGTCTCCTGGAGAAGATGATCCCTTGGTCTTGTATATCTCAATCCAGGCCCAAGGTCATGGATTCTTCCTGGCAGGCTAGGCTGGTGTACTTGGTTTATGAGCTGCAGGCTGTGCCTATAGACACCTAGGAGGAAGAGCTTAGCTACTGAACGTACCTGGGGGCCTTCCCCACCTCTGTTGTCTGCCTCAGTTTCCTCTTCCTTGGGAAGAGGTGCAGACAGAAGGTGGCGGGCTCTGGGATAGATCCAGTAGAGCTATAAAAACCAGGCTGGCTTGTGTCACAGCTTGCCTGTCCCTTTAAGCCAGGGTTCTGACAGACGGACCTTTGACAGTCTGGTGAAACCTACGGATTCCTTCCTGAGGATAGTTTTAAATCCATAAGATAAAATATGTGGGGTTTCAAGGGAAACCAACTGCATATCAAAATAGGTTTTTTTTTTTTTGAATTATATTACAGTAACGGATATATTTCTCTAATCGTCAATTAGAATGATATGAGGTGGGTGCTAAAAATATAATAATTTCGAAGTAGTAACGAGCGAAAATGGTACCATAAGACATCCCTAGGATATACAAATATTTGATTTCTTTTTGGGGCAAAGTCATGTGCCCTGCTAATGCTTCTGTGATTTGTGACCTGTGTACATATTTAAAGGAAGTGAAACATTTCAGTTGAAGGTTAGAACAAATAAGGTGGAATTTTCTCTCCTGTCCAGGTTCACAGAGCACATGATAAGGAGCCCCCGCTTTGCTCAGCTGGTCTCCTAAGTCTCTGTGCTGTGAGAGGTCGTGGCCCCAACTTCTCTTTGTCTTATCATCTCATTTGCACCCCAGCCTTCTGCGTGCTCTGTGGCCTTTAGGCAGTACCCCTGCACCCATGATTCGGGTCGCATCAGGCCTGTGTTTGCACTCTCGGGGTTTGACGGAAAAACCCATCTTTCATGCTTTACTATTTAGAGAAGGTTAGACTGATTTTAAAAGCACAATGTACATCAAAATCACCTGACGTATTTGATAAAATCCGTCTTTCTATACCGACACCCTCAATTTGAGTTGATGGGTCTTGGGAGAGGCCCTGGTTTCTATATTTTAAAGAACTCCCTAAATGCTTCTGAGGAAGATGCTCCTTGAACAAGAAGGTGCTCTTCTGCTAAGAGACAAGTCTTTTCCAGCTTAAAAACTATTATTTTACTATTCTATATTCTGAGCAGGAGATGAATGGACAGCCTGTATGTAGTGATGTGATATACAAACAGGGATGGCGGCTATGAGAATATGGAAGTGTGGAAGGAAGAAAGGAAAAAAGGAAGGAGAGGGGAGGGAAGCACAAAGGAAGAAGAAAAAGTAAGGGAGGAAGAAAGAAAAAAGGAAGGAAAGAAGGAAGAAAGGAAGAAAAGAAAGATAAAAAAAGGAAAGAAAGGAAGAAAAGGAGGAAGAAAGGAAGGGAAGGAAAGAAAGAAGAAAAGCATGGACATAGAGAAGAAAGAAGGAAGAGAGGGAAAAAGAAAGGGAAAAGATGTTGGAAGTGCTTTTAAACCTATGGGAAAGGAAATTTTTATCAGCAGAATCAAGAAATAATCTAAATCAGTAAGAAGAAGGATAGATTGATTTTGAAATTCAACAAATATTTATTATGTGCTTGCTATATTCTAGGGCAGGGGTTGAAATCTCAAACACACGGAGGAGCCAGGCAACACGGTGCTGATATACACGATTCAGGGTTCTCTCGGTCTTCTCTTTTTGCAATTTGAAGGAAACAGTTCAGCTGCATAAGAAAAACAACAAGCTGAATGTAACAGTTCATGCTGTCAAACTTCGGTTCACAGCGTCTGGCATGGCTACCTAGGGCCTTGCTTTGTGTACACATGAAATCTATCTTCCATATTCTCCAGTTTTTCAAGACAGTGTGACATTTTATAGAAATCTCTTTATGAATTAATGTTGGAAACTATTTTAGTACTATTTCTGCAAAACAAATTTACTCAAAATGTATCCACTGTAAAACAACCATTTTATTTTTCCCATGGATTATTTTGGTTGGAATTCACAGGCAAAGTGGAGCTGTTTTGTTTTGTTTTACTCCACCATGTCTGAAGTCTCAGATGGTAAGACTCAAAGGCTGGGGGAAGTGAGGGTAGCTACTAAACATTTAAGGGCTAGGATCACCTAGAGGCTCACTTACATGTCTACTGCTGGGGCTGGGAAGACTCAATGATCAGGACTATTAATTGGAGCAACTTAACGTGCCTTCCCCATGTGGCTTGACGTCATGGCGGGCTCAAGGTAGTGGGGCTCATTCCACTGTGGCTCAGAGCATCAAGCACAAGTGTTCCTGAAAAGAAGGAGGGAGCTGCATGGCCTTTTATGATCCAGTCTTAGAAGTCATACAACGTCGCTTCAGTCATACTATATTGGTCAAAACTGTTACAAGCCCAACCAGATTCAAGGACAGGAAAGATAGTCTCTACCTCTTGATGGGGAAGTGACAAGTTTACATTCTAGAAGAACATGAGAGCGGGAGATGTTGTTGCAGGCATCTTTGAAAAATAGAATTTGCTGTAGTAACTAATTCAAAACTTTATTTTATCCTGTAATCCCAGAACTTAGGGAGGCTGAGGCGGGTGGGTGGTCCCAGCCTGGCCAACATGATGAAACCCCATCTCTACTAAAAATACAAAAGTTAGCCAGGTGTGGTGGTGCACACCTGTAATCCCAGCTACTAGGGAGGCTGAGGCAGGAGAATCGCTTGAACTCAGGAGGTGGAGGTTGCAGTGAACCCAGATTGTGCCACTGCACTCCAGCCTGGGCAACAGAGCAGCAAGACTCCGTCTCAAAACACAAACAAACAGCGACAAAAAAACCCTTATTTTAAAAATAAGTTAAACACAGTGTGTACAGCATAATGCATGTTTGTAGGCTAGCATAACAGAGGGGTGCACTAGTTTTTTACCTCTGTTATAGGGTATAAAAATTCAGAGATGATTAAGATTTGGCTTCTCTTTTCAGGGAACACAGTCATATTGTGGAATTTTGGAATCTCTATGAATTACATGTTTATACTTTTTGTACCCTTGCTGGAGTTGAGGGGAGTTGGATGAAAGTAGGGAGGGGTACTGAGACTAGGAGACAACTATTTATTAGAATAACCTGAAAAATGGACCAATTCCCCCATTCCCAGCCCCAAGAAGCTTACCTATATCCAGAAGAGGGGCATTTGCATTTTTAACATTTTGAGAAGCTTCAGAAACACGAGTTTTCTACTGCTTCCTATTGAGAAGCACTGTTCTAAACAGACTTCTACATTGCAACTGGTACTTATACATTTACAGATCAGTCTTACCACTTAAATTCTTCATTTGTTTGTAAAAGCCATGTAGCGCTAAACTCAGAATAATCCATTGTCTACCACCCTTCATCCCTCTGATCCAGTTTTTCTAAATATGTTTGGAAATTGACATGTGATTTAAAAATAGCTTAAAGTATGTCTGATAGCCCAGATAAGGACATGTGCTTTGTAGTGCCATTCATGGAAATAGTGACCTTGAAAAAAATTCTGGAGGGCCTCCCTCTCATCTTCCTTTCTCCAGTTCCTATGGATATGGAAGGATAGGGCTAAGAATTGTCTGTCTTCTGACTTAATAAGGAGTCTTTTTCTCAAATAAACACCGAGTTCTTTTTTTTAAATTTTCAAGCTGTTCACCAACTCATATAATGTATCTTTGTGAGGTCTGTTCATTCCATAGGATAATTCAGAAAGTTATACATAGGTTGGGCACAGAGGCTCATACTGATGATCCCAGCACATTGAGAGGCTGAGGTGATTAGTATTGCTTGAGGTCAGGAGTTCAAGACCAGCCTGGGCTACACAATGAGCCCCCATCTCTATGCAAAAATTTGAAAAAATATTTTTTTTAAAGGAAAGTTATACCTGGGCCAGGGATTCTGTACCTTAATTGTGTAAATAAGGTGGTAACCATGGCAGCCCAATCCCACCCCCCTCGGCATTGGCAGGTGGCCAGGGAGGTGTGATCACAGCTTCTGTCTGAGCTCACCTTTGCAGGTAATGGGGCAGGTATGTGGCATTAAAGAGCAGGAAGGCCAGCAAGGGTTGGTAATTGTTTAACTCTTCCAGTGGCACTCCTCTGAGTACATGGACCACACCTGCAAACCTGGCAGGACGTGCCGTGCATGACTGGACGGAGGCACTGATACACTCGGAGCCAAGGAATGGGTTTAGGCAGGAGCTCAGGGCTGACATAGGAAGCCCAGCCTGCTGGGCTGCTTGAAATCTCAGGACTCATAATGCTTTTGCTTTAGGGAGACAACTGCTCATTAGCTGGGTGAAATTAACCAGTCATGTCACCTTTTGGCACCTCAGTTTCCTCATTACTGAATAGTGAGGGATTTGAATATATTATCCCTAAGATACCTTTTAGCTCTGACATAGACTGAGCATAGTCTCTGTCAAGACTCTGACTAGAGTGTAGATATTTTCAAATTAGAAGAATTATCAGAATCACTTGGAGAACTCGACAAAACACAAACCACTGAGCGGCACCCCCCAGATTACTGATTCTAAAGATCTGAGATGGGGCCTGAGAATCTGCATTTCTAACAAGTACCCAAATGTTGCTAAGCTGCTGATTTGGGGCCCACATTTGAGAACCACTGTTCTAGTCTGTTATTGCTTGGTTATGCCCTGGAGATTTTCCTGGGTCACCTCATATCGCTTCAACATTCTGTGAAGAGGGCTCCTTTGCTCAAGGAGTGAGGTTTTATTTACTGAATTTTCCCAGCCATTTGTTGTTAATCTTTCCACCAGATTGGGCATCTTTGGAACATCAGAGTTTGACAAGAGAAAATAAAATGAGGCATAGCTCATTCAATTAGGCCAAGGGGCCATATTTTTACCAGCTTTATATGTTATGATTTGCCTAGTATTGTTTCTTAAGAGGAGGAGGGGAGTTATTAGACATTTTCTGGACTTAATATCCAACTTGCATTGCCTTAGTTAATATTATTTATAATCTTATTTGGAATATATTTGGCACAGACAGTGTGATATACACTTGAGATTCATTTTTTATCTATACTCTAGGAGCTCATTGTATGCTGCTTCTAAAATAGCTCTTAATGATTTCCACCTCCTAGTATTCACACCTTTGTGTAATCCCCTCCCTCTCCATGTGGATTGACCCTAGTGACTTGTTTCCAAAATAACAGAATGTGACAAAGGTGATGGGATGTCACTTTTGAGATTAGAATATGAAACACTGTGACTTCTATCTTTCACTCTCTCTGTTGCTGGCCTGTTACTCTCTGGCTTTTCCTGAATGCTTGCTGTAATGATGAATTCAGAGAGGCCTGCATGGCAAGGAAGGGTGAATGGCTTCCTGCTAACTTCCAGCAGGAACTGAGGTCCACACCCTTAAGACTGAGCTTGGAAGTGGATCCCTCCCCAGTCAAGCTTTCCAGTGAGACCACAGAAAAGACCAACCCCTTGATCACAGTCTTCAAAGAGACCCTGAGGCAGAGGACCTAGTTAAGTCATGTCAAGATTTCTGAAGCACACACACTGAGTCAATGAATGTGTGTTGTTATAAGCTGCCAGGTTAAGGATAATTTTTAATGCAACATGAGATAATTAACACAAATTTATTGACAAAGGATGTTTCTTAGGGACTAGGTAGTCAGCATTTGGAAAACTCAAATCATAAGACCACACTTAATGGTAATACAGAGCCAGATTGAACTGGTTTGTGAGGGGTGCTTGTGCACTACTCTTTCTGACTCTGTATACAGAGATGGCATGTTAGTATAATAGCTTGAAGTAAGCATGATGGGAATACTTATACAATGAAAACCATCAAACAGTACAATTTTGAGATCCCTTTTACTAGCATAGCACTGTACTTTAAAAACCCTACTATAAGCCCTAGCTCTCATTGTATCTTTGGTAAGTAACAGAAGCCTGGTATATTTGCATAATGGTGTGCAGAGAGTGGTGTTGCATTCATGAAGCCAGGATTGTTAAAGTCATGTGGATTGTGGGATAATATTACACAGGGCTGCTCCCTTGTGTGAACAGGGTGGGTGACCCCAAGAGTCTGCAAACTTCTGAATAGCATCTTTAGCTTATGAATATGAAATAATCCCGACTCTGTTTATAGCAGGTCATCGTTACCTGAATTGGGTGAAATTTTGGCATGGAAATATATATATTTTTAATCTGTCTCAAGTGTACCTTCTGGGAAAGGCTCTGTGGAAGCAGCTAGCTAGACAGAGAGTTAAGTAAGGAATTCCTGGCACTTAGTACCTATTTGCAAATAAATATTCGTATTTGGGGAAATTTATCTCTGACAATTACTTTTATTGCTACATATTATCTGATGGGAAGGTTGGGGAGAAGAGACTTAGCTTACCTCTAGTTGTTGAAAGCTACCAATGTCAATAAAAAAGGAACTAGTAATTGTGAATGGTCAAATCCACTCAGGTCAGTTTGTGGGATAAATCATTATAGTAACCACAAAATACAGATACGCTACGAGTCTTCATTTTACACTTGAAGAATTTGGAGTCTAGGCATGGTGGTCATCTAACTGAGTTTATGAAGCTTGTACATGACAAACAAAGTTAAAGGGCTCCAAATCAGTTCTGACCCCAAAATCATGTTTCTAACCTCTCTACTAGAGGTCACTTCTCCCCTTTTCACTGTTATAGCCTAAAACCTTAGAGGGGAAATTCTAGGGAAGGAAACTTCACAGGCTCAAGTTTCACAGTCTTCCCTGACAGGAAATCCTAGCTAACCTTGAACTTCAGGGTCATCTGTTGTGGTTCAACACCATTTTTTCATTTCTAGTTAAAAGGGCAGCTCTGCTCACTGTCCCTTGCATGTCGTGCCCTGAAAACATCTCAACTTCCTCTTGTTACTGCCTGAAAAATGGATTCCCCAAAATAACGAGTCCTCCAAATTCAGACATCAGCTTTCTTCAGTTAATTTCTACATCATCATTTATAATATTAGAAGGTCTTACTTTTAAGAAAATTTGGACCAATGCCCTAAACGGTCTTCCCATCTCAGAGCAACCAAAAAATATGACTCTGGCTGCTGCTAGGATCTCTACATGCAAATAACCAGACTGTAGAGAGTTAAGTCTTGGGACCCACACGTTTCTCCCAGGGGAAGTCATTATTTCAGGGCTTTCCACTGTGTTCATGAATTTCTTCTGTGATCTAGGCCTTGGGGAGAAAGACCATTCACCTAATTTCCTATAAAAGGCACTGTAGCATAGAAGTAAAGATAATCAGTGTTCACATCATAGTTTTGTCTTTTATGGCCTGTATAATCTTGGGAAAATTACTTAACCTCTCTGTGCTAATGTTTTCTTATCTGTGAAATGGAGGTGTGAGTACTGCCCACCTCATGAGTCATGAAAAGGATTAAATGCATTAAGCTACATGAAGTGCCAGGAGCAGTGCCCAGCATGCCAAAATGCTCATTTAATGTTACTTCTTATACATGGTGGGCCTGTTTGTCACTGCTACTTGCTGGAAGTACCCATGCATAATGGAAAGGATAGCTTTGTGCTGTCATGCTTGCAGCCAACCAGTTTCTTAGTTCATTCAGCTTGTTTTTTACACGCCAGGAGTGTATCAGTTAGCTCTTGCTATGTAACAAATTTCTTCAAATTTAGCAGCTTACAACAACATTTATTATCTCAGTTTATGCAGGTCAGAAATTTCTGAGTAGCTGGGAGGTTCTGGCTATGGGTCTTTCATGAGATTGTAGTCAAGTGATTGGCTTGGTGCAATTTCAGGCTCAACTGCAGGATGATCCATTTCCAAGCTCACTCACAAGGATGCTGTCAGGTCTCAGTTCCTCACCATGTGGGCCTCTACATAGACTGCCTAAACGTCCTCATGACATAACAGATGTCTTGCTCCAGGGACTAAAGAGAAAGAGAGAGAGAGAGAGGGAAAATTATGCAGGCAAAAGACAAAATCTTTTATACTCTAATCCATAACTTATGCCATATTCTATTTGTTAGAAGCATGTCACTAAGTCCAACCCATACTGAAGGGGTAGAGAATTAGGCTCCACCTCTTGTGAGAACAAGTATCAAAAACAAATGTGACATATTTTTAAAACCACAAGTGTTTTTACAACCCATATATCTTAGAAATTTTAAAGTTTAAGTGCACTTTGGAGATCAACTAGCACAGCTGCCTCAGTTGAGAGATGAGAAGAATAACTCAAGAGACTTGCCCAAGGTCATACAACTAACTGCCCCCAGGGACTGGATTTAACTCCCTCACTGTTGCTATGTGCAGCTGTACCTCATTTTCAAGTCAGGTTGATGGAGTCACTTCACTGATATGCTGTGGCACATCCTGAAGCCCTAGGCTACTGAGCAATTGAAACTTGCACATGATATCTTTAGACTTGCACTGTCTAGTACAGTAGTCAATAGCTACATGTGTTGTGAGTTACATGTGGTGTCAAATATACATCAGATTTCCAAGAGTTAGTATTAAAAATGTAAATTATCTTATTATTTCATATTGATTACATGTTGAAGTGGTATTCTTTTGGATATATTGAGTTAA
This sequence comes from Rhinopithecus bieti, assembly GCF_001698545.2. Lineage (NCBI taxonomy): Eukaryota > Metazoa > Chordata > Mammalia > Primates > Cercopithecidae > Rhinopithecus > Rhinopithecus bieti. The sequence goes on along the minus strand of NW_016803344.1, from coordinate 1,841,398 downwards.
ATAAAATATATTGTTAAAATTCATTATCTCTATTTAATATGTTTTTTAATTTTTTTAATGTGGCTACTAGAAAACTTGAAATTCCACATATGGCTTGCATTGCATTTCTATTGCTTATTTGTGTTTATGCTGTTGCTCTAGATTAACCAAACTGATTTCTACATTCTCCATGTCTTTGGTCTGTCAGGGTCTTGCTTTTACTTCCATTTCTGTTTCCAGCCACGGTGACTGAGTCATAGCAACACAGGCTGCTCCAAGGCCTCTGTTCTCTGCTGACTCTGCAGAGTGGGTGTCTGTGATTTTACAGGTCTGCTCCTTCAGACCTTTCTGAAGAACACTAATAACTAAGGATGTCCTGTGCAACTGCAGCAATGCTTTCCAGTAACGTGTGCTCTGGTGAGCTCAAAACATTCCCTGAGGACTGAACTTCCACTCAAAAGCTGGGTCCCAACATTCTACTTACTCTTTTTAAAGACCATACCAGACTAAGTAACCCCAACTAGATCTATTACATAGCATTTATTTCCTTCCTTCTTTCCTTCCTTCCTTCCTTCCTTCCTTCCTTCCTTCCTTCCTTCCTTCCTTCCTTCCTTCCTTCCTTCCCTCCCTCCCTCCA
>NW_016803344.1:1828176-1840648 GCF_001698545.2 Rhinopithecus bieti | reverse complement strand
CCCTCCATCTCTTCTTCCCTTCTTCCCTTCTTTTTTTTCCCTCTCTCTCTGTCTGTCTCTCTTTCCTTCTAAATTCTGAGTCAACACAGAAAAATTCAAGCCCAGATTTGGTCTTGAAGACTATTGTAAATAAAGTCATCAATTGAATCTCCTTGAACTGAACATTTGGAAGAGTGATGAGTGAGAGGAGTTAAAAGACAATCAATTCAAGGTCTCACCATTTATTGAACAGATTTTCAGCCCCTTCACTGTAGGGTATTGTTTTCAGAAGATCTACTTGCCCAGGATTCTTGGTTGTAATTCATCCCATGACTGGGGAAGATAAATATCTCTTTCACGATAATTTAAAGTGGTTAGTCTGCACACTCTCTAAACAGCTTCCTTCCATTGATCAACAAGTGGGCCATGAAGCCTCTTGCAGGCCTCTGCCCCTAATCACCCTTCTTGTTGACATTCCAAACTGCTAAGCTCACAAATGTACTGGGAGGACAGTAGCTAGAGGACACTTATTCCCTAAGAGAAAATCCTTGACTTTCACGGTATGTGACTTTGTTATTTTCCCATCCTTGTAAGGGCTTGACATTGTTTCAGAAAATAGTGTTGAATTGGGGAATGTCATTTTCAGTTTCTTTCTCACTGACCTGTGCCATTCAATTTCTTCATCCTCCTCAAAACCTTTTTTGGAATGAAGCAGGAAATAAATAAATAAATAACTAAATAAATAAAACTATCCCTAACGTAAAATCAGTTGAGTAGTTTGAAGATTTGTTTTCTCTCAAACACTTGAAGGAAGATAAAGATTGAAAAGAGAGAAGCTGCTATATTTTAGATGTAAACAAGAACACTAAATAAACAAGGGCCATTGGATAAATATGGTAGACTATACGGGGCTAGCATTTTGATAACTTGTGATTTGGAGAAAGTACAAGTTCGTACTTCCACTTTTGTTTTGTTTTGTTTTTGCTAATTGTATGCAGCATAGAAATCCCGTAGCTCCCAAATCTTCTATTCCAACTGCCATTTGAAATTCTACCACAGTCCTATGTATCATCAATGACCCACCCCCCCAGCCCCAATCTGGCCACAAAGGATACTGAGCTCTTCTAAGTAGAGCTAGAATCAAACAGGAAACCATGTGAGTTTGAGCAAAAGGGTGAGAGAAGTAAGAAAGCTGGTTTAGATCAGAAAAGACATCTGCTCCCCACAGAATTTTCTGGAAGATGACGTTTTGTAACAATAAGTTTATATCCAGTTTGTAAATCTTTTGGTTACAAAAAACAGGACCATGTCTAACGGAGGTTACTGTTGAGTTACTATGACAATGGCACAGACAGAAGCTAGTGCCTCCCTTAGACTAGGGCAGTATTCTCAACAGTGGGTGGGAGTGGGGTAGAGGACATTTGACAATGTCTGGACACATTTTTGATTGTCATAGTTACAGAGGAGAATGCTGGCATCTAATGGCTAGAGCCCAGAGATGCTACTAAACATCCTCCAAATGCACAGGACAGCTCTTGACAACAAAGAATTCTCCAGCTCCAAACGTCAATAGTGCTGAGGATGAAAATCCTGAACAAGGACAAGAGGTGACCCCTACTCCCTGCCTGGCCCTGTGACCTGGAGGACTTTATAAACTAAACATCAAAAAACAAAGACAATAAATGTTGTTTTTGGTTTTCACATTCATAATAAAATTCTTTACTTGATTGAACATAGAGTTTTAAGACAAGAGAAGCTGACAAGAGAAGCTTGACAACAGTGCTGCCCATCATAAAACCTTTATTTAGATTCAGAGAACAGACATTGAGTTTCAATTAAGTTTCCCTTGGAAATAATCATGCAAAGGCTGTATCATTAAGCATGGTAATGGGTAGATGAGGATAAGTCTTCCTCATCCCTAAAGTTCTTCTGAAGTAGAATAGACACCCACCTGCCTGGAGTGTTTAGGGTAAGAAGGAAGGACAGGTAGTCCTGGAGAGAGATACTGCCCCTCCACTCTGCTGGTATTTGCAGGTCTAGATTTTATCTTTCTAAATATTATAGAATGACTCAATAACACATTCTACTAAAAAGTAGTAATGTATCGTTTAAAAACTCTTCAAAAAAATAACAATACTCTTGAAACTGTGCTTGCTTATTATACTACCTTGATCATAATTTTGTAATGTTTGAAAGAGGTACTCTCCCCTCACCTCCCCCTCACCTCTCAGATCCATCATCCATCCTTCTCTGCCTTGTTCTGTGTCCCTGGGGATGGACCCTTACTAATTATATCATGTGAATTCTCTTGTTCTTTAGCTTCTACCTGCCTGAGCTAATGGGAGGTGCTGGCAGGGGAACAAAGAGAAAGAGTAGAAAGGGCTCAAAATACTTATTCCCCTGCCCTTACCCAGCCTTGGCACCTCTTTCCTGGTAGCGGCCACTGGCATCCATGATTACAGCTCCTGCTTGGTGGAAACTTCTTTGCGGTTCCAGTTTTTTCTGGCTCTGTCAACCCTATTTTTATTTTTTTGTCTTTCAGGTCAATTGGTAAAGGCTTCTAGCTGTTGCTGGACTCAGAGTTCGTCAACATCTTTTATCAGTTCCATTAAAACTATGGAGAGGGATAACATTAGGAGAAATAGCTAATATAGGTGACGGGTTGATGGGTGCAGCAAACCACCAGGGCACGTGTATAACTTGTCACAAAACTGCACGTTCTGCACACATAACTCAGAACTTAAAGTTTAATAAATAAAATACAATAAATAAAAGAAACGATACTCATAAAGCAACAGGAACCCTCATTCATTGCTGGTGGAGATGCAAAATGGTACAGCCACTTTAGAAGTCAGTGTGGCAATTTCTTGCAAAACTAAACATCATTTTAGTATATAATCTAGCAATTGTGCCCCTTGGTATTAACTCCAATGAGATAAAATCTTATATCTGCATAAAACCTCCACACAGTTATTTATAGAAGCTTTATTCATAATTACCCCTAACTGGAAGCGACCAAGATGTCCTTCAGCAGATGAATGGATAAACAAACTGTGGTCATTCATACAATGGGATGTTAGTCAGAGATAAAAATAAATGAGCTATCAAGCCATGAGAAGACATGGAAGGATCTTAAATGCATAGTGATAAGTGACAGGAGCCAATCCAAAAAGGCTGAATACTCTCTGATTCTAACTATATGACATAGTTGAAAGGCAAAACTACAGAGAAAGGAAAAAGATGAGTGGTTGCCAGAGATGTGGGAAGAGAGTAAAGGCAGAATAGGTGGAGCACAGAAAAATCTTAGGGCAGCAAACTATTCTGTATGATACTGCATTGGTGGATACAAGGCACTCTGCATCCTTCCAAACCCATAGAATGTTCAACACAAAGGCTGAACCCTAATGGAAACCATGGACATTCATTAATAATAATGTATTGATACTAGTTCATCAATCATAAGAAAGGTACCACACAAATGCAAGATATTAATAATAGAGGCAACTGTGAAAGCATGGGAGACATATGGGAACTCTATACTTTCAGCTTAACATCTCTGTAGACCTAGAACTACTTTGAAAATGAAGTTCATTAATTAAATATGTCAGTGAACCGTATGTATATAGGTTGGGAAAAGTCCTACCCTCTTCTCTGTGCATAACCCCATTGTTATTTTTCTTCTTCTTTTATTATTTATCTTCTTCTTCTATTATTTATCTTCTTTTTCCAGGGAAATTCTATTTCCTGCCCAGGGCCTGACTATTATCCGTTGTATCAAAAAGACATTGTGAAAATAAAACAGCTAAAGTGATAATATTATCAAAACCTTGTTATTCATTAAATGCATGTTAGGCACCAAAATATTGGTAGCTTTTCATATCACCAATGCTAAAAAATTAATTAAAGGGTATATATCTTTTTTATTCCTTGGCATTACCTAAGATTTAGAAAATAAAGAATGACAAACACCCTGGTTTTCCTGGGGCAATCCTGATTTAGGCCTGTTTTCCTGAATTTAGTAGTTGTTAACAGAACTCCATTTTCTTCTCAAATGTGTCCTGGTATGGATAATAAGTTATATTATTGTTGTGCCTCTAAGACTTTCTTTGCAAAAGGAGTTACAAAGCACCATGACAGAGTCTAGTCATACTCACCCCAGCTTGTCTGTTTGGGCACTTTCTGGAACAGATAGACTAAGACTGTGAACAAAGGTGTGTCTGCCAGGACCAAATGTTCCCAAAACAAATTTTTTTTATCAGATGAGACTATAACCTAGATCTTATAATGATTGAATGCAATTTCTGTAGTGAAAAATCACCTTAAGTAGTATAAGGATTTGCTAAAGTTGAAAATCAGGCCCCATGAGTTCCTCAATAGCTTGAAACGTGGAGAGTTGGTGCAGGCAGGGTCATTTGTCTACCACCTGCACTGTGGATCAGGTGCAGAGTACAGAGGCCTTGCTCTATATCTATATAGCTACTAACCAGCTCCAGAAGCCAAGGTTTCACTTACCAGGACTGTGATCTTGAGATTTCCCTTTATTATCCATTCATTCAATAAAGACCCACTCAATTCAGGCACTGCATTGAAAATACAGTGGTGCATAACACAAGTAAAAAATATTCATTCTAATGAGAAGAGACAACCAATAAACAAGTAATCAAGTCAGTGAAATAATTCACGTAATGGTGAATACTATGAAGTGTATAGATGCAAAATCATTGCATAGAAGAGAGGGAGGGCTTCTTTCTAGAGATGATAGTTGAACTAATTCCGAAGAGGAAAGGGAGCCAGTCAAGGGAAATCTTGGATGTTCATCCCACAGCTCCTCTGGAATTAATGAAGCTAATGAATAAACAGTGTGCCAAGAGGAATATTATAAATGTTTACATGGTTTTTCTTGATAAGCACAAAGAAAACTAGTATTCTAGGTAATATTTGTGGGCACTGTAAACTTTAGAAATAATTGTTCTCTTGTTAGCAGTCATTTGTTATTGATGGGTCATTGTCGTCATCAAAATGCTAAATGATGTTGACCCATCTCCTCTACTTCAAGGCTTTGCCAGCCTGTTCCAGTTACTATGGCTGCATAACAAATTACCCAGAGCCTTAATGGCTTAAAACAATGACAAAACTTGTTTTCTTTATGATTTTATAATTGGGAAGACTCCATGGAAATGGCTTATCTATGTTCCACTCAGCATTAACTAGAAAAGTGCAGTGAGGGGGTCCTTGAACCATCTAAAGTCTTTCTCATCACCTGTCTGGCAGTTGGTACTAGCTATTAGCAGATACCAGCTAATGCTTTTGGCCAGAAAATTACATGTAACCTTTCCACATGACCCGGGCTTCCTCACAACATGGAAGCTGTGAGCATCCTGACAGAGAGAACGAGGGCCATCCGAGTGCTGTATGGCTTCCTATGACGTAGCTCCAGAAAACACTAACAGTACCTCAATGGTATTCAATTAGTCATAGTCGCAAAAAAGGCTGTCCAGATTCCAGGAGGGGAACATAGATCCCATCTCTCATTGCAGGTCACAGTGGAAGAAGAACATGTGGGATGGCATTTATTGGTGCAGCCATCTTTGAAATACATAATTTTCCATGAAGCTCAATCCTTTGAGTTTCTTGTAAGACACTTCATTTTTCCAGTCCACATGCCTAAAATAACACACAAGACAACTGCAGAGATAGGAGAAATGAAAGAAACTGAGTGGGAAACTCGAAAATCCTCATGGGGAATCAGGCAGACAAGGAAAGCCTAGAGACTCATTCATTATTCATCTCTGTCCTGTGTATTTATGATAGGCATCAAGCTTGAATGAGTCATTACAAATACGTTTAGAAAACTTTGGTTTGAACAAAGTAAAATATTTTTCTATATTTCTTATCTTCTTAGAAACTTTAGTAACTATGTGTATGTCCTCCAAGAGGGACACAGTACGAAATTTATCTCCATCTTCTTTGACATGGAACACTTTTTGCATGCAATCCTGAAATAGCTCATGGGACCATTAGGAGATTGTTTTAAGCCAATTTGTCCTAAGAGGGGTTACAGTAGACCCACAGAGTGGGATGTTTCATGGGTTTTGTGAGGGGAATGGAAAAATTCTCTTCCAGGCTGAAACTGTGAAAGGAATGTAATGTCTGCTTTTCAACTCTGGTTGGCAGAACATTGTACCCTACAGTACCTGAATGAAATAGCTAAGCTGAGTGTGCTCAATGAATATGTTGTTTCTGGTATGCCAGAATTCAAAACCAGAGCCCATTAGCATGAGTACTTCAAGGATTGCCACTGATGTAACCTTTCAGGGGAAAGGCTGGTCCATCTACAAATGACTCACGATGTGATGAGCAGTAGGAAGCCAAGCCAGTGAGTAAGGGACAACATATGCTGTTGATGGAGCCCAACTTCACCCTGCCTCATTGGACCAAATTCATTACCTGAGAGTGATGAAATGAGGCGAAAGAGAATGTCCTTCAACACGAAGACTGCAGAAACTTACAAAAGGAGTGTAGCCTAGAAATCTAGACCAGCCTCAAGATGCCAAGATTCCACTTAGAGAAAAGGGAAATACATCTGTAGAAATTAATGAGAAACACAGATATTCCATGGGAGTTCAGAACCTGGAAATTAGTGAGGCCAAGAAAAGAGAGGGATATGACAGAGGGCAAATTTCACAGGGGTTTGCAACATGATATTTGGGTGGAAAGGATCTTGGTTTGCTTTTAGCAGCAGGAGGAAAATCTCCATTTCACATTCAACAACAAAAAGGGGATCCTGGTGAGGACTCATTTGGAATACCATCTTCGAATTTGGTGCCTTGTTACAGTAGGGGAGTAGTTGACCTGGCCAAAATTCCAAGAGCCAGCGGAATGCTGTTGGGTTTGGGTATATTGATTAAATAAGTCAAATCCTCGTGGCCTTCTGAGCATCTTAACTCCCAGCAATCACCTTAGGAAACATTCAGGAAGACTGAAAGTCCTGGAAAATTCCAAGGGAAGTATTTCTACCTAAAAGTATATGAAGATTGAAACAGCCAAGGAAGGAAGGAGATTATTGCTCTTGGAGAGCGTGGAATTTCAACCAGAGACCAGAGAAGACACTCCATCCTCAAGATGCGTTAAATTTTATACGAGGTCTTTTGTGGACTGTTTGGACACATCCTGCCTCTGGGCACTTCAGATTAGCTTCAGCACTAGAGTGTTTGATGGTTTTTCAAAAACCATGAATCCTCTCTGACACTGGCAAAGAAGCTTGGAAAAGATGAGATACCATACATTATTTACTAGCTCAATGATTGCTAACTGGTATTTTTCTTCTTTTGATTGGATTAAAAATGTATTTAAAGAATGAAATGTATTAAACAGAAGCTATTTACACTTAGGCAAAAGTCCTGTTTCAGAGTTGGGCAAGTGTTTGCTGCAATTAGGATCATAATCACACCTGTCCGATTTCTAGCATTAATTAGAAAACCTACCCAGACACTGAAATAATAAGATTGTCAACTTTTGCCCTCTCTGGGATCAGTGCCAAATGACTGATTTTCAATGTCCTGGCTCCGTGTTGCTCTCATTTTGATCTCTCTTCTGATTCTTTACTTCTTACTTGCTTGCTATTTTCCTCCTTGTCATTCTCTGCCCCCAACCTCCTTCTTCTTCTGTCTAGACTTCTGTCTTAGTTATAAGAAATACCATAGATGGGGGCTTGCAAACAACAGAAATGTGTTTCTCAGAGTTCTGGAGCTGGAAATCTGAGATCACAGTGCTTGTGTGGTCAGGTTCTAGTGAGGGACCTCTTTCAAATTGAAGACTGTCATCTCCTCTTTTTATCCTCACATGGTAGAAAGGGAGCAAGGGATCTCTCTGGGGTCTCTTTTATAAGGACACTAATCCCATTCATGAGGACTCTATCCTTATGACTTAATGTCCTCCAAAAGGCCTCACCTCCCAGTACCATCATATTGAGTTAGGATTTCAACATATTAATTTGGAGGGCACACGTACATTCAGTCTATTGTAGCTTGTCACCCCCCTTCTCTCTTCACTCCCTTCATCCGCTTCACTCCTTTCATCCTGTTTTATATTCAGTTCTTTTGCCTCTGGTTATAAAGGCATCCCCTTTTCTCATACCCTTGGTTAAAAACCACCGTGTATTTGTAAAACATTTCTTCTTCAGAGGAACTTTCTAGGAATTGTCTTCCCATACTCAAAGGATCTTGTGTGCAAGAAGAAATTACCTTCTGAGTACAGGTACCTTCTCCATGAATTTTTGATGCCCAGCTTAAATTTGGAAGGAAAAATTGATATCTATTAATTTACTTATCTAAAAAATGACTGATTGTAAGTTAGGTGCTAGGAAGGAATATAAAGATTTGCCTCCTTTTCTTGAAGACGTGCCAACTGGCAGACTTCCTAAAACCCAAGTGAGAAAATGATGGCAGGCCTTATGGACAATGTTTGAAGTCAGTCTCATAGCATAGAGAGAATTTGGATGTCCAGAGGTAGAAGGAGATGATAATGTGGTATTTTGGACTAAGGATGCATTATAATAAGGGACCTGTTTAAAGATTATTGGGCAGGAAGGAAAGAAGTGATGAATGGTGTTGGAAAGTATGGCAAGGTCAGTGGTAGAGAGCTTTTAAGTATATCAGGAGATACATAGGAATATGAAGAAATGACAACACTCACTTTGGAATCACATGGAACTGAGGTTGAATCCAGTCTTCTCCACACATTCACACTGGTTGGCTCATCTGGTTGAGCCTCCATTTCTGATCTTTAAAATAATATTAATACCACTTACATTTCAGTGTTGTAAAAACAAATATTTCCAAATTTTAAACATTAAGTTTTGTAGTGAATGAAAAAATCCTTTGCATGGTGTCTGGTTTTTTGGTAAAACTTTAACACATGATGGCTATTATCAATATTATTATTATGGTGAAAGCCAGTACGTTTGTTTTGGAAGAGAAGGGGAACTTTGAAATTGTCATTAGTTTAAAGATGTTTTCTGTGGAAAGAAATGAAGTGAAACCTGTGTACTTATATATATATTTATACATATACATGTGTACATATATAAAATAAACTGCATTGTTGGTATCAATTCTCTACCCCTTTCTGTATCCATGTTTTTCACTAGGCAAACAGTGTCTTTCTATTGTGGGGTATATATGATTCTACACCCTTGAGCTCTGACACTGCCAGTGGGATTTGTAGCAGTTATGATGTAAGCGGGGCCTTGAAAAGTGCTTTCATGATTGGATTTGTTTGCTCTCTCCCCTTTGCCACTTTCATGAGGAAAAAACATGCCCAGGACAGTACACAGGTCCCAGGAGGAGGAAGAAAGTCACTTTGAGCAGTGACACTTCCGTAACCTAGTGGAAGTCAGAACTTCCCAGCCAAGTGCCATCAAGATCAGCAAACTCTCTGTCAGCCTGCAGACATGTTTGAATCTGTGAGTTTCAGTGTGATTTGCTATGTAGCATTATTGTGACCATAGACAGTTGCTACAATATATATGTATGTATGTACATATATATAGCATATATATGTATATATATGTTTATGTGTATATAGGAAAGCCTGAAGAACTTTAATTATAATATTTCATTTCCTGCTATAAGTAATTGCTATATGATATTATGAATATTTTTAAAAAATCAAATAGTTTAAAAAGATCAAAAAATATATTTTCCCAAGATAATAACCTGTATGTGTGTAGGATCCTATCTGACAGCTAAACATTTATACTTCAATGATCTTTGAAGAGGTATTTATTTTCCTTAGGAAGCTGGGATGACTTACACAGTCTTCTACTTGGTCTAGGTCATTGTGTTGTATTCAGTGAATATAATGGTATGGATCAATTTGTGCAATACCAAATTATCCTTGCAACATATTTTCTGTTGTGAATCTTTGTTTCTTTCTAAATCCCCGTAGAACAGAACTATCTACATTCTTTTCAATGAGACATCATCTTGATTGCTATTTATAGAGAAACCCTAGGTATCCAACCATTACTGCAAATGTGTCTCCATAGTCGCCAAAATAGTGCCAAGTTTTTCTCATAAGAATTCACTCAAAGGTGCTTAAATATTGACAGTTTCCCATCAGCAAATGGTGCAGGTAGTAGTAAGGAAAAGGAAAAATATGAAGCAGTTTAAAGCATCAGAAAACAATGTGTAAGAGGGCAGACAAGGGGTTTTGTTAAACTCTGGGCAGTTTTGTGGGAGAGCAAGGGGGACACTGGATGAAGCTTTATAAACAGGCAGCCATTAAATAAGTCTGGATGTGCAAAGAACTTAGAATTGTGCCTGGCATAAAATAACTGCTCGAAAGATGTTGAAACATTTTGTTTCAAACCTTTGGAAGAAAACAAAACAAAAATAAATTCCCCTTAAAGTTTACCTTTGAAAATAAGTCAAGAATTTTTCTCCTTGTATTTGGACATTTGAAATAAATCATTATTACATTCATATGCTTTCAAGCACAAGAAACATTGTTGATAAAACACAATTGTACACCACTATCTTTTAGTCAAGTGGCCCATAGCTAGATTATAAGAACGTACAACAATATTTCTATTCTTTTCCTTCTCTGTTTGACAGGGTGCTTTTTTTTTTTTTTTAAATGGAGTCTCACTCTGTTGCCAGGCTGGAGTACAGTGGAGCAATCTCGGCTCATGGCAACCTCCGCCTCCCGAGTTCAAGCGAATCTCTTGCCTCAACCTCCTGAGTAGCTGGGGTTACAGGTGCTTGCCACCACACTCAGCTAATTTTTGCATTTTTAGTAGAGACAGGGTTTCACCATGTTGGCCAGGATGGTCTGGATTTCCTGACCTCGTGATCCCACCTCGGCCTCCTTCTGTTCAGCAGTTTTTGACAATTACTATTTGTGGATACTCTGCCACGTCCATGAACACTAGAAAGCTGTTCCCTGCTTTCATAGAGCACTGGCTGGTTGAAGCAATGAGATGCAGATGTATAAAGAGCGCTAACAAAAACAGGCAAGAATGCCATAAGGGAGAAAAAAGCAACAGTACAATTGATTCTAAAGGAAGAGAAATTGTAAGAAATTGGAGGGGTGTTTTAAGTAATGTTTCTCATAATACGATTAAAAACTGATGTCAGAGGCATGGAGAAAAAACAATCAGGTTGGGAGTTAGTTACTTCCTTTCTAACTGAGAATGTAGTAGATTGAAGAAGCATTGTTATCAGCCCTCCACAGGGACTTTGTTTTACTTAAGTAATTGTCCCCACCTCTCAATTTTCTCAATTATAAAATGAAAGACTAGGATTAAGCTAAACTGAGTTTATTTTTTTCTAGCTCTAATGTTTTTTTGATTACATGAATGAATGCAGGATTGTTCATAAATGAAGAATAGCTTAATTTAGCCTATCTTAAAAGTAGTAGACATGAAGAATTTCTCCGTAAGAACATAAATAACTTGACTTAAAACCATTGGCTGAAGTCAGTATACCAGAATTTCAATTGTAAATGCCTCCTCTCATTTATTCCCTTCTAAGAATGCTTTGAGCATATAAATGCATAAATAAATAAATGGCTTTGTGTGTCCAAAATTTACTGGCACACATCAGGTCTTATGAGACATCACATTATCAATGATACATTTCAATTGCTTTTAAAAAATAACCAGCAACTTTTCAGGTTTTAGAGATCATATCAAACATACATTCTTAGAGAAAAAAAAAAAAAAAAAAAAAATGTATTCAATCCTTAACTAAAAATTAACGATGAAAACTCTATAAAGCGTCTTCCCATCTTGTATCATTAGCTATCAATACCTGTTAACCAACTGAGGAAGCTTCAAAAAATGAAGAATTTGTTTTCTCTTGGTGGTGGATTATTTTGGAAGATGAAAACTATGGAGGGGAGAAACTTTACCTAATGCTTTAATAACAATGAGAGTAGATATTATTATGTAGTACTGGGAACTGCCGAGCTGGTAAGTTTCTGAACTCTTCTCATAACAACCCCATTATAGATTATGTGTGACTCACATTTTTGTTTTTTTATACTTCAATTTTGATTATATTCAGTTTGATGATCTAGTATCTCTGAATATGAGACAAAAACTAAAAAAGAATATTGGAGTGAAAATGCAAACTTGCTAAAAAAATAGAGAGACATAAATTAAAATATTAGAAGTCAGAGAAGAAAACAGAAGTCTTGCTTTTCCACCTTGACGTTACTTAGAAATGATTTGGATAATCATATTCTTAGCACAAAATCTGATTTACAATTCCTATCATCACAGTTGAAATTTCTTAATCAACTAAGGAAGCTTGCTTCTGAGCAATGAGTATGGAATTTATTCCTCTAAGAACTGACTAATTTTAATCATTAAGATAAGAATGTCAGGTGCTATGATGTTGATAAGTATTTCACAGCTCCAAATACATCACTTCTGTGAAACAGAAAAATGATAACATGTTTGAGACAGGAAAAAAAAAAAAAAAAAAAA
>NW_016803344.1:1788657-1824391 GCF_001698545.2 Rhinopithecus bieti | reverse complement strand
AAAAAAAAAAAAAAAAAAAAGACAGCTCTATGATTACTTTGGGTATAAGCCCTGACCTGAGATCTTAGTAAGGGGAAAAAACCATCTTTCTAAATAGAAAAACATCACTGAGAAGACAATCTTAACTGGATCAAGATTCATGTTGAAAAAATGAATGTGCTTTAAAAGTTTGAATAGATGTTTCCAGAGCTTTGGTTCCTGGGAAGAAATAAAAATAGCTGTTGAGCCAGGTCAATGAGGAGAGGAGCAGTGAAGTTATTCTATATCTCCAGTCATTTTTGGCTGTCAAATTTATTGCATTTTTTCAATAAAAATTGTCTTTGGTTTGATCGAATGCTTAAACTTGTTTGCAAGCCTCAATGAGCAGAGGATGGTGGATTTCCAGAATTAGGCTGAGAGACAAAGACAGACAGCTTGGTATTTCCAGGTAGGGTGCCCATAGGTGGTAATTAAATATGCCAGATGTCTGCTACTGAGTACTGTATTGGAAGTAACCAACATAGGTGGACAGGTATGTACTTTAAGATTGAAATTCTGGTTGATCCTCATTTTATCTTCAGTGGTGCCACCATTTTAATAGATCCTCAAGTTAGGAATTATTTACTTCCTCTGAATGGCCAAAGATCCATAATAAAAAATCCAGAGAAATAAAATGAATCCACTTTTTTGGCAACGATTCCCATCTCCCAGCAACCCCTGTGAAGTTCACACTCCTGGGCAGTTGGAGATTCTGCTAATATAAATCATGTGAACCAACTGTGGGACAATGCTAGAGACCACCAGGATGAAGTATCTCTGTTTCAAACTAACTCTTGTTCCCAAGTAGCACCTCTTATACCTGTTTCCCAGGGCTTATAACATGAAGAGTTCATGTGAATGACTCCTTGCTACTGAGAAATCAGGAAAGGTAGGGAAGGGGTCACATATTCTGACACTCTTCTAGCAGTCTGACAACAGGCCAGGTCTGAATCACAGTGGACCACACAGGGCCACAGGGAAGGGAAACTGCTTTACTTGAACAAAATCACTATTTCCTGGAGGCTGAAGGGGGAATTTCATCTAAAATTCCCTTGCTAGGCTCCCAACAAAAGCAATAAAAGTCACTAGTAGTGCCTGGCTCCTTTATTCTATCCCTTTGTTTACTTCTGATTAACATTTTACATTCTTTTATTTATTTTGGATTGATTAAAAAAAAAAAATACAGCCACTCAACTTCCACCCTGGAGGCTGACTAAAGGAAGTAGCAGTGGGTATTTTTGAGTGGATACAACTTCATTCAGGGATGGGAAAACCAGTGCATTTTTAGAAAGTATTTAGGATGATATGGTATCTTTCCAGATAAAGACAGGCCTCCTTCTCCTTTGACAAAGTGAATTGGAGGCAATGTAGATGTTACTTGTGTCTGCACCCTTTGATGTATAGTAGAGACATTGGGTTTCACCGTGAAGGGCTCTTCAGGCTGCTGGGCGGACTTCTCTTTCCCTTGCTGCCCTGCTCCAATATCACTTACCATACAATATTCCTTTTGGCATGACATTTCTTTGCTTCAAGTTCCTATCCATCCACCCAATAGCTCCCAGCTGCGGTTGGAATAAAATCTGCACCTGACATTGACCTCCAAGATTCCATGTGACCTGACTCTTGTTTACATCTCCAAAGTCATTTTATACCCATCCCTCCAGCTCCCCACCTCACTGCCTTGGGCTTGTAGTTCCTTCTCCTTGGAATATTCTTTCCCTGTTCTTTTAAAGCCACGGCTCCAATATCATGTCTTTGGAGACACTCTCTCATCTCCATCTCTCCTATCTAAACCATACACATCACCACACCACCTTGTTTTATGCCCTTTGCAGTATCTGTCACATCTGTCACTTTCTTCTTTACTAATTATTTCTTGACAAGCAGAATATGAACTCCAAGATAACAGAAGCATCTCATATAGAAGGCTATATCCCTAGTACTTGAAACATTTTTGGGCACAAAGTAGATACTCAATAAAGATTTGGTGCGTGAAATAATAGATGAACTGTTACTATCATATGATTAGCTCACTGCAACCAGAAGGAATGGGCTCAAATAGCTTCTTTTTATCCCTACTTCTGATAAATTCTGCTCTCATTGCATATATTGTTTCTCCATCCCTTGCTATGCCCACACTTAAGTGTCCTTTGTTTAGCTCGCACTTCAAATCTCTGTTTACTTGTCATCTCTAGGAAATCATTCTTGGCTGTCCCAGGCCGGATTGGGTGCTTCCTCTACACTTCCTTCAGTTGGAGCACTACTCACACTGCATAATGGCTCCACAGAGCAGAAACAATTCTATTTCTCTTAGCATCTAGAGTGTCCAGCACAGGATCTGTCTGTGTAAGAGCCTTAACACCTGTTTGTTGAATCCATGAATGTGAATTTAGACTGTTTTTAAACATATTAACTTTATTACCTTTCTATGTTGTACACAGAACACTCATGACACTTATTTGTTGAGTACATGAATGCATAGTTGGAATCATAGGTTGTTTTTGAATATGCCAATGTGATTACCTTTCTACATTTGTACATAAAACACCCATGGTGTTCCACAGGAAAGGCATAAGTCATCAACCTGGTGCTTTTTTAATCTCCTGTTTAACCTAGTAATTAACACCTTTAGAACTCTTATGTTTTGCCAGACTGCAGCTGAGGCTTTTGCTTGGGTAATTTCCCCCACGTCAGCTCTAGGAGGTAGAAAGTGTCGGAAATACTACCATCCAGTTGACAAAATTGAAGCTGAATTGCCCAGCATCACACAGTCAGTTAGTGCTGCGGGCAGAATTGGAACCCAGGCAGTCATGGATAGTAAAGTCATTACTGTTAAACATGAAGCAATGGCACAACCTCACAGCAAATTTGATATGAATACCACCAGTAACTTCTGTGCTTGCTGACTTAGTGTGGTTACAAATATCATACTTTAAAACTCTGATTAGGGTAATCTGCTTTTCAAACACCTCTCTAATCTCACGAAGAACTAAAGAACAAATTCTCAGCTCTCCATGATAGCAATCAAGACTTGCTACCTCTGCTCCCAGTCTGCCTCGGCACACTTGTCCCACCATTACTCAATGTGAGAACAACCTTTTGCTGGTCTCTAAATGAGCCTTGATTGTTTCTCTCTTTGCTTATTCATTTTCTCCTTTGGCTTATACTCATCCTTCCAGGACAATCTCATAATTCTTTATTTTCTGGTTTCCTTCAAAACAAATTTACTTTCCATGTATTTCAGACTTATTCATTGTTTAATTATGAAGCTTGATGGACTGCTTTTATTTGAGCTGGAGGATTTCTTTCCCTCCATGACTTCTGTTTAACTGTGGGAAAATATGTCAAAAGTAGATGAGATGGTAAACAAATAATCTTCTGCAAAATGCATGAAGAATAAACTAGGGGAGTAAGCAAAGCTTTAAGTAACATGTTCTTAAATATACAAAATAAGAAATTGGGTTGTTAGCTCACATTATGCGAAATTTACATTAAGTTTGGAAGCTTCACATAAAATAAAAATAAATCTATTCAGTTTATATGTTCTTTGTCACCTCTTTGGAGAAATGCTCCCTTGTTGCTTCCACTGATTTTCATATTTACCTTTGTTATACATCTCACCACTGTGGATTGTATACATTGTTTTATTTCTCTGTCTCTCTTATCAAATTTCTAAGATCAGGATCTGACCCTTTGTGCCTAGGACATGCTTTGGAACATGATATATCTCTAAAACAAACCAACAAACCAAAACCTTGCTACAAATAAAATAATACACACACCTAAATGGCTAAGATGTAAAAGCGAAAAACACCAAGTGGACAAGCTCTTTGCCAGTCTATTTGGCTGTGTCTCCTGGAGTTAAACATGCCAAAGAACCCAATAATTCTACTACTGAACATATATAGTTACTAAAACAATGGCGGTTGATGATCATCAAAAGACTTGTTCAAGATTTATAGTGTCACTATTTGTTAGAGTGAGAAACTGGAAATTACTCAAATACCCAGAAATAGAAGAATGCATAAACAAATTGTAGCATATTGTGGTATATGGGTGCAAAGGAATACTATACAGCAATGAGAATGCACAAACTAGAACAACAACAAAAAGCTAGACACGAAAAGTACATCTGTATGATTTTATTTATATAGCTACACAGTTTAAAAAGTGGCTAAATGAATTTACAAAATTAGAGATCAGAAGAGCAGTTACCCTTGGTGGAAGAAGTAGGGACTGCAAGCTAGCACAAGGCAGCTTCCTGGTGCTGGTAATCTTTTGTTCTTAACCTAAGATCCGGTTACACACTTGGTAAAAATGAAGTTGAGAATCTTTTCTGTGTCCATCTTGTACTTTAACAAAAAGTAGAGATAGACAGTAAAAGAGGAACAGGGGAGGAAGGAATAAGGGAAGGAAAGAGAGAGAGAACATTTTTGAATAAAGTTTTGTTTTTTTTTTTTTAAGTCCTGTGTCTTTACAAAATCCCAAGCCCCACAATTTACTGCAACTGTTTATTCAGAACTATAAGAGTTGCATCTTACTTAGTTGGCTGGGAAGCTTGAATGGGCCTTTTTTTATATGGAAAATTACATCTGATTGAATTATAATCACTGAATCCTCAGTGTTTGCAAAGCAAAAGATGGTACCTCTAAGAACAGATGCATCCTTCTAAGCATCCACATGGCTACCAGTGAGTGAATGAGGAATTCTAGTTCATTCAGTTGAAAACAGAGTTTTAGTTAGCTTGCCAGGGGAGGCCTGATTGTCAACTGTGCCTGAAGGAAGTGGGTGCTGTTAAGCATAGACATTTCTCCTTTGTGGACAGTGGAAATGATGGGCACACACACCCCCTGCTAACTTGCAGTGACTGGATTCTATTCACAAGCCAGTGCTGCCATCTGACAATACTGGCATTGGAATGGCCACATTCATACCATTTATTTAGTAAGTTGCAAGGTTATATTTCTTCCTCCTGTCACAGAAGCGGAATTTGATCTGTGTTTGTTGGCGTGGGTAGACACATGAAGATCAAACGCAAGTGTCAAAATCAGAGCGGTAGACTTGCTACTGAGGAAAGAATTACGTCCCCCCCCCGCATTTTCCTAAGCAAAGTAAGTGAGAATGTTATGGAGTTACGATAGTGTTGAATTTTCAGATCAGGTAACTGACAACGAGGCCCCTGCTGGGTGAATTGGGAGTGTGTTTTCTTTTGAATGTTTTGGCAGCTCTTTGAAAGCAGACAGTAAGCCTCAGACTGTCAGCCGTTACGTTTGATATTCCTTGATGTTGATACTGGATATGAAAGAACATTGCACATTTGGTTTAAAAACTCTTTCTGTGTGTGTGTGTGTGTGTGTGTGTGTGTGTGTGTGTGTGTGTTCAGTATATTAGAAATAACTTGAGGGTACCACTAAGAGAATCCCAGGTCATATAGTCAGTGAGTAAAACTATTTGAATGACATCCTGAGCTACCAACCTTTTCTAGAAAGGGACACACCTTTACTTTTTATAGATAGTTAAAAGCAATTGTGTCTGTCCTATATGCTTGTAAGTTTTATAATTGTCTTTGGTGTGCATGTCAGATTTTGTGTTCATATATAAATTCAATTGCCAGAGCCCCATCTATGTGATGAAAACACATGAAGCAATGTTTTATTAGAAGAACGCTCAACAATCAACTTGACTCTTTTCCTTTAATACTTTGACTAAAATTTTCCCCTAAGGTATCCAGAATTATTTGGATTCCTTGTAGATACAAAACCTATGTTTTCTACTTTGTGCTTCAATATTGTTTCAAGTCAAAACGTCCCTGGGACGTATATGCCCTTAGTTATTATGTAAGTAATTAACAGTTATTAGCTAAATATTAAAGCATAAATTTAAGATTCATTTGATTCATTCCAGTAGATTTAACAGCAAGAAGGTAGCACCGAGAGGTCTGTGGAAGAAGTAAATTGCAAGGACAGAGGGAGAAGAGATTTCCAAAGGAGAAAAACAATGTCTTAGCAGTGTTCTTAATCATTGTAAGGGAGTTACAGACTCCTTTTAGAATTTAAGAAAGTCTGTGATGTCCTCAGAAAAAAATGTTCACATATATGAAAATGCAAAATGTGGATGACTATCTTAGTTTAGATTCCCCAGAACCAGACCCAAGGCAAAGGTTTGAGGGCAGGTAGTTTATTTGAACAGTATGAGGAGCTTGGGTGGGTGAAGGGAGGAATTGATGTGGGGAGAAAAAAACAGGTAAGAAATGGTGTATTATTCAGGCACTTTCCACAAAAGTGACAAAAGTCCAGGGAGAAACTCTGCAGCACAATGCAAAACACACACCTCAATATTATCTCAGCCAAAAGACCCAACGCCCAGTCATTGGCTAGGGCTGCCCTGGTAGCATGTGAATTCATAGACACAGCCATTGGCAATGCACAGGGCAATGTGGATTCTGAGCCTAGGGAATGTTCCACGACAAAGATGAAGGTGTTATCCCCAAACTGGTGTGTGCTATAAAAGAAAAACAAACAAACAAACCAAAAACAGAGAAGAAAAAAAAAAGATGCAGGTTATGGACATGGGAAATCAGGTTGGCATGCCCAGCAGTGGTAAGAAAAATCAAGAACCTATAGGTAGGCAGTGTCTGCTACAGATATGTCTTGGGATCCCCTATTCACCCTTTACAGGCCAGCCTGGACCAATTTATTAAAGAATTCTGATGTGTGGAAAAGGACACCTGAAAGTAAGATGCCCATTTTGGAGATGAGTTCAGCTATTAACATCTTTGAGAAGGGCCAAGGGCCAAGTTATATGCCCAACCATGTTTTCAGCTTGTAAAATTATTCTAGAAGGAAGGGATTTAGTGAGTCAGTGGACACCTTCAGAAAGAGTGTTGGGAGTCTTGAGAACTCTTTAAACTCTTCTGACTCACTGTGTCTCACAGGGTCAGGCATGTGATCTCTCTTTATGAGAGAGTCTCCATCTAGGGAATGGGATAATAATGGTCTTTCTCATTCTTGGGAAAAAGGTGTCCAGGCCCATGATGCTGTGGGACTGCCAGCATCAACGCCCCTGTGTGACACTCTTCCTATTTGTAATCTCTTTTCCCCAAGCAATGAGTTGAGTCAACAGGGCAATCCTATCTCAGACTTCAGGAAACGAAATCTCGGAGCATCAGGTTGATATACCAGAGTCATCCAGTGAGTCACTGTCACAGTAGGAATCAGGTATTAGAACATCTAAACTCCAGGTCATTCTTAAACTCCTTAGGCTTTACCATCTCCTCCTGAAAATGGAGAAATGGGTGCTAATAATAGGCCTGGTTCTCCCATGAGACAGAATGACTTATTCACAGAGTCATCCAGGGGAGGTGAGTTAACCCTTTTTGGTGATTATTTCCTGACAAAGGATGCCTAAAAACCCTGGAAAATGATAATAGTTCATACACTGTTTCTGCAGCCACTGGACTGGAATCTTAAGTGGTCTGACCCACTTTATACCCATATGCTTAACATGTTGCTTCACACAGTGCTTTTTGGCATTAATGGAAATGATCAGGAACCCAGCTGAAGTCTTTTGAAACTGTTAGATGAAAGAAGAAATGGCAGATTACCTTTGGAAACACTTGTTACTTTCTTATAATGTTAATGTACACTTATCAATATGGCCCAGCAATTTCACTCCTGAGGATTCACCCAAGAAAAATGAAAATTTTTCACAAAATTTCACACGAAAAACTATATACAGTTTACAGAAGCTTTATTCATAATTAATAAAATCTAGAAACAATCAACTAGTGAATCAATAACTGGTATACAGATAACATCCTGCAGTGCATCCAGTCAATGGAATAATACTCAGAATAAAAATCATAATAATAAAGTACTGATTGATGCAACAGCAGGCATGCCTCCCCAGCATACTCTGTTATGTGAGAGAAGCCAGAAACAAAAGATGACATACTGTATAATTCCATTTGTAAGATAGTCTAAAACCTATATAAGAACAGCAAACTGATCAGTGGTTGCCAGGGCCTGGGGGTTAGGGAAGTGGTAACTATAAAGGGGCAGACAGGGATGTTCGGGGCTGAGGAAACTCTTCTGTATCTTAATTGCAGTGTCAGTTATAGGACTAGGTGCATATGCCAAAATAGGTTAAACAAGTTGCATCTCAGTAAACTTGACTCACACCCACCGAAAAAAAAATAAGAAAGAAAAAATGGTAGATCCATGCTAGGTCACCAAGGTAGAGGTGACATGGGAAAAGAGATTAGAAAGAGAGAAGTGTCATCAGGAACTCTGTCATAAAGAACTCGGACAATAATGTAATAGCATGTTGTGGTATTTCTTTCAGAGCCAATACTCTGGCCAGTAGGAACCCAGGAGCCCAGAAGCCCCAGGCCTGACCCATTCTGGCAATTATGGTAATATTATTCTTAAAAGCCAAGTCTCTCTCTCTCTCTCTCCCCCCATCACTCTATCTCTCTCTCACACACTCACATGCTCACATGATCACACACACACAGAGAATAACAAGCTTTGCAAAGTGCAAACATTTCCATTGCTGCCAAAGGTCAGGCTGAGGATGAGGCTTGAAACCTCGAATTTGTCCAGCTGTCATCTCCCAGTCTCAGTCAATACTGTGAATGTCCAATTCTATCCTGAACATATCTACAAATACATCTACTTGGAAAATACTGGCACATAAATTTAGAGAGGTTTAAAGTGGGAATGAATGCCTCAACCTACGGGGTGGAAAAAACCTGTGCCCTGCTCTTTGTGGGCAACCCAACCTGTTTGAACTGCTAAAAACACTCAGGGCAAAACAAGGAGAGCAGAAAAAAATAAGCTTTTAAGAAAACAGTTCTCTCAATATCCCTAAGTTTAATGGCTCAATATTTAGCACGCGTTTCATAACTCCAGCTTTTTTTGGGTGGAGGTAGGTAGGGAAAATGGGAATATAGTAAAGAGTTTTCAAAACACTTGCTATTTGTAAGGCTTCTTTTTTTATGTACCATAACGCACACAGCCCTCTCAGGCGTGGGGTCAGGCTGTTTCCTTGGATTGGAATTGAACACGAATGAGGAATAGTGAGAAACTGGGTTAGGCTACCATGGAAAATATGAAGAGCCTTGGAAAACGTCATTCCAACGTCTGACAATGATTCCAGGGTTACTGGAGAAACCTTTTTTTTTTTCTCTTTTCCCTCTTTCCTCCAAGTACCCAGATCCCTCCAACAGGATCCCAGAAGTGTGACAGTAACTGAATTTTCAATGCGTCCTGCACCCAAGGGACTTGCAATTTAGTGGGACAGACAGACAGGTTAAGAGACAACTAAACCAGTGGTCACAACATAGTGAGACAAAGGCTACTGCAGAGAGGCAGAGAGGCTGGAAAGCCAATTATCATGGATATAGATGGTCATCGTTTCTGTCTTTGGCTCTACCATATTCTAGCTGTGTGGCTTTGGGCAAGTTACCTAACTTCTCTGAGCCTCAAAATTTTAATCTGTGAAGTGGAGATAATAATAGCACTACCCCAGCATGTGATTGAGGGTTAAATGAGAAATTCATTTAAAGCACATGAATAGTGCCTGTCACATAGTAAGTGGCCATAAGTGGTAGCCATGACAGTAATTTCATGGCAAGAGAGATCACCTCAGGGAGGCTTCAAAGCATCAGGGATGTTTCAGCTGAGTCTTCAAGGAAAAGTAAGTACAAGTTAGGTAGGCACAATGTACCCGCTTGTGAAACTGGGAGGACATTTCAAGCAGAGGGAGAAGGATATGAAAAGGGTTGTAGGTGGAAAATATCCCGACAAGTTCACATTAAGACTAGATGAATCCCAGCACTCTGGGAGGCCGAGACGGGCAGATCACGAGGTCAGGAGATCGAGACCATCCTGGCTAACACGGTGAAACCCCGTCTCTACTAAAAGATACAAAAAACTAGCCAGCCGTGGTGGTGGGCGCCTGTAGTCCCAGCTACTGGGAGGCTGAGGCAGGAGAATGGCTCAACCCGGGAGGCGGAGCTTGCAGTGAGCTGAGATCTGGCCACTGCACTCCTGCCTGGGTGACAGAGCGAGACTCCGTCTCAAAAAAAAAAAAAAAAAAAAAGACCAGATTAAGATCTCTGGGGAATCTAAAGAATAATGGAACCATAGTATAAAGCCCCTCTCAAATGTATTCTAATATTAGTGTTAAATCAGAAAGTAAATGGGAGACAGATTTCTCATTTGACCTTCAACAACTAGGTTGAATGCTTTGTTTCTTCAAGAGATTTTTGCTTTAGTGAGTATCCAGGAATGTTGAATCACCTTGTATCCTTGTAGGGTCATCCAGGGACCTCAGAGTTACCTATGAATGGAGTGAGCAAGGATTGTGGCAAAGACTGAAATATGAACAGAAACCAAATTGTGAAGGGTCGATGTTGGGGACTTTCTGAGGAGTTGTGCAGGGAAAATTTGGTGAAAAATTTCAGGCTGGTTGTGTGACATGCAAAGGTAATTCTGGTGGCCTTACAAGGAGTGGATTTCAGTGGCAGTTCTCAGTGGGAAGAAGGGGACTTATTGGGAGATGAAAACAATCCAAGAAGCCTTTTAGCAATGCATAATAACCCTTGGCTCTTAGGGGCACAGTGCTGGGAATGCGTAGGGAGAGTCAATGAGGAGATGGAATGAGAAAAATCCTAAGAAAAATTATTAGGAGGCTGTTGAAACATCATCTCCCTCCCTAAACTTCTTTCTGCCCACATTTCAGTCAGGCTTAATTTCAACCTGTCATATACATACATACACACACACACACACACACATTATATATACTAATGTGCATAGTATATACATATGCACATAGGTATATATAATGTAATACATTGCCAAATGTGTACAAACATTCTAAATGACTCTTTCACACTTACGTCAACCTGTAGTTACCTTCCTGAACCTAAAACCAGAAGCAAATCTTAGTTTTGTTTGTTTATTTTGAGATGGAGTCTCTCTCTGTCGCCCGGGCTGGAGTGTGGTGGCACAATCTCGGCTCACTGCGAGCTCCACCTCCCAGGTTCACGCCATTCTCCTGCCTTGGCTTCCCAAGTAGCTGGGACTACAGGCTCCCACCACCACACCCAGCTAATTTTTTGTATTTTTAGTTGAGATGGGGTTTCACGGCAAATCTTATTTTTATTTTTATTTTTTGTAGTCCAGAATTACAGCACCATACAGACGAAATATACAGGTGAGGGCAGGAGCTTCTCCACTCAAATCTGTGCACATGGGAGGGTGGGGACCTTCCTATCAGACTTCTGGTCTCATATACATTTGGTGAGGATGTTGCAATCTCAGTTAGTTTGGGGCCATGTTTGTACACTAATCAGATGTGCGCACGTGTGTGCACATACACACCGACTCACACACACACACACACACACACACACAATTAGAGTGAAATCAGACTTAACGGAGTATGGCCACCTAAAGACTTCAGAGCTAGGAGAAGCAATCAGCAATCTACTACGTGAGTGGTTTGGTGGTGGTGTCATTACTATTCTTTCTTGCCATGGAACAATACATAGTATTGTCATGTCATGTTTAATGATTCAGCAATTAAATATCCTTGACTTTTTTGTGGAATTTTTATTTAGTCGGGAATATTTTTCAGGACCCAGAAGTATTATGTTTTTGATATGTTTGGAACTTGATCTAAGATGTGCTTCAGACACCAGACAGTGTTTTATGTTCCATGATGACTCTGAAATTCATGTAGCTTTTGTTGTCTGAGCTTTCATTTGTTCTATGTTAATTTTTTGTGTTAATAGCTTGCCTCTTCATTTTCATTATTACTGACAAATATTTATTTAGTATCTACTACATATAAAATATCATGTAATTATTCTGTGTATGTTCAATTTGAAAAACTTTCTAATTTGGCAAAGCATAGAGACTAATATAACAAAACTCATGTAATGGGATTTCAGAATTAACAAATGCCAACATTTAATCATATTTTCTCAAGATAAACAATGTATGTGTGAATAAAAGAAATAAACATCGCTGGCAAAATTCAATTCTTTTACTTCCTAAGTTTTATTAAAATGGCTCACAATTTAAGTTTTGAATAGAAGGATTCAATATTTACACTATTTAATCACACTGTTCCTGGTATCTATGCTTGGTACATAGTAGTTGCTCAATAAACACGTGTTGAAATGTTTTGTCCAATTCTTACATAGTCAGGATTGGCTCCTATGCCTACTCTGCTATACTTTTTGTACACTTTGTTTGAGAGAACGCATTTACTTGCTTGACTTCTAAAAACATCTATAGGCCGGGCGCGGTGGCTCACACCTGTAATCCCAGCACTTTGGGAGGCCGAGGTGGGCGTATCATGAGGTCAGGAGATGGAGACCATCCTGGCTAATATAGTGAAACCCCATCTCTATCAAAAATACAAAAAATTAGCCGGCGTGGTGGCAGGCACCTGTAGTCCCAGCTACTCAGGAGTCTGAGGCAGGAGAATGGCATGAACCCAGTAGGCGGAGCTTGCAGTAAGCCGAGATCACACCACTGCATTCCAGCCTGGGCAACAGAGCGAGACTCTGTCTCAAAAAAAAAAAAAATCTATAAACATCTGAAACATCTGTAAATATAGCTAGATGACCTTTCAGGCAAGTTAATCTTTCCAGACCTCAGTTTCTACATCTGCAAAATGGAAATAAAAATTATGCCCAACACGTAGGTTTATTGAGGGGCTTAGTTGAACTAATCCATGTGCTTGCTGTTTAGTAAATGCTAAATAAATGTTAGTTAGTGTTATTCCTTTTATTGTTTTTTAACCAACACCTTTCTTCATGGGTTCACAGTCCACTGCAGAAGCAAACAGAAATATTTACAACTTAAAAGCGTTGTAATAGACGTTAGGGCAAAGAAATGTAGATAAGGGAGTGAACAGGGAAGTGAGGAAGGCTTCACAGTGGAGAGGTGAACTTTGATTCATTTCCTGGAGCAGAAATCTAGTTTCACTAAGTAAGGAAAGAAGTTGTTGCAGGCAGAGGGAATAGTGTGTGCAAAAGATGACTGCATGGAAATGGGCTTATGGTAATGTCTCTTAGGAGGTGAGAGGTGGGTTGAGGGTATATAGGGTACCATGCAAAAAAAAAAAGAATAGTAGACCAAAGAGTATACAACTCCATGTGTTTGTGCATATCTGGGCCTGCTTCTTTATAGGAACTTACATTCAAAAGTTAAATATTATTACATTACATAAGAAAAGACTTATGTGTAATGCTCTTCTTTCTCCCCCCCGCCGCCCCACATTCCCATTCCTGCAGCACTAGAAACCCACTGATATGTCTTCAAGGGAAAAACCATAAACGTAGTGAGGATGCTATGATATGAGTTGTTGTGATGCCACTAACATTGATGACAAGGACCATGGAGGCGTTGGCAAGGAATTTACAGCTTCTCAAGTTCCAGTAATCTTATTATAGTCTGGAATATGCAATACACCTTCTTACACATCTGTCCTCTAGCTGGACCCAGTGGGAAAGTTCATGGTCTTTGGACTCAGAGAGAGCAATGCTACAACCCTGGCTCTGTTTTGCTGATTATTCTCCATGTGGTCCTCGGACCCCTTCTCTCTTTTCTTCTGCCCTGCTGTTGTACCAAGAGGCTGATTCAGGGACTACATTCCCTGGCTCCTTTATCCTTTGGCTTTGATTGTGTATAGGCAATGAGAGGGTCTAGCAGGATGTAGGAGGGGGAGGCTGGGATGTTTCTTCTTCTTGCTTCCTCCTTGCTCGTCTGTGGTTCTGATGGTGGCTGTGCTCCTCCATGGCTCCAGCTCCAGACAGGTGTCCCGTCTCCTTAATTCTGCCTTCCCCAAGCTCCAGAGACATCCACTTCATTCCCATGTCTCCTTGGGCTTCCTTGCTTTTGACAGTTCCAGTGCCTGACCATTCCCCGTTGGTTGCTTCAGCTCTGCCCACAGATCCATAAGGAGCCCCTATATTAAGTTATTCTCTGTCAAATTCTTTTGAATATGTCATCTCTTTCCTGCTGAGACCCTTACCAAATCAACTACTTACTACGTGACTTTGTCCAAGGGCCATAATCTTTTATAGCCTCAGGTTCTCCACATGCAAAATCAGGATAATAATGTTCTCTACTTCATGAGGTTATTTAAAGGAAACAATGAGATCATGTGTTTTGATAGAATATATTTTAAAGCCTCTAGCATGGTGCTTGACACATAGGAGGTGCTCAGGAAATATTAGGTACTATTAGGTAATATTAGGAAATATTAGGTACTATTGTCATTGCAACAATTGTGAAAACTTCTGCTACTATTTATATTTGATAGAATTGAGGGATATCAGATCTAGAAAGTAGCTGGGCCATTGCCTTGGATGATCTGCTCATTTTATATTTGAGGAAACTGAGGCCCAGCATGCTTGTCCAAGTTCACACAGTTAATTAGTGGTGGAGCTAAGGATAGTATGAGTCTACATTGAAAGGAGGCCAGCTGTGTTTACATCAATTCTATTTAACTTCTTTAATTAAGGTGTTGATTCCTTCGGTGACGTCACCCACTTGTTTTAGAAATGAGTTACATAAGCGCGTCTCCCTCCACTATTTATTTGCTCCCTCTGAGAAGAGCATCGGGCTGTCCCAAAATAAGCAAGGATTCGAGAGAATACCCCTGTTTCATTGCTCCTGCTCCCTGCTGCTGACTCATTTACTCCTGGGCCTCTGAGCTCGCTCACATCAATCACCCATCCTCAGAAGAACATACTGCGTCCGGCCTCAAAGGCCCCGTGCAGCTGGAGCTCTGCAATGCCACCCCTGGGAAGCTTCATTGCAATGCAAGGAAAGGCCACTTTCAGGTCCTCCCCTCTGCACAGAGCATGGTACCCAGCTAATGACCGTGTCCAGCTAAAAACCCTTTTGGTTTTTAAAATCCAAGTCAGGCAATCCCAAGAGGAACAGCATCCAAACAGATGTGTCTTTTAACCACGCAGTTTTAAAACAACTGGATAAAAAGAACATTTGTTCCATCATCCTATTACCAGGCATTCAAACTCAGTTTTAAATAGGTACACAAATAGCTGTGTATTTCGGGTTGATATCCACTCTCAGGGCAAGTGGCTAATTTCCTTCCTAAGCTTGAATAATAAATGCCTAATTATTGTTTTATTTTTCCTAAACAGTAACAAACTTTAAATTACTTTCTTGCCATTGCTTTCAAAACATACTGTGCATCCGGTCTGTATCTGTCTGCCGGTGTAGAGCTGGCATTACCTGATCTTATTTCACAGAAACCCTGTGTTTGCAAGATGTCCAAATAAGTGGTTGATTCAGGGCAAAAATATTAGTCAAACCATTTGTTTCACTGAGTTAGAGAATCAGTTCAGGTAAAGTAGGCGAGTCAAAGCTGCCTGTCCTTGAATGATCTTTCCAGCCATCATTCCTAGGAGGGCTGGGCTCTTGGGGCACTCCTAAAGGAACTGCCTTGGGCTCAAGGCAACATTCCCTCTCAGCAGATTCTCCTTCCCCATTTCCAGTGGTTATCTCAACTACTTCAACAGGAAACCTAAACTCAGCCACAAGCAATTTTACTTTATCAAGTTTGAATGTGAAACAGAGCAAGCAAAGACCTGAGTTTTCTGTTACTTCTTTTCTCATGAGTAACATGTGATCTTTTAAAAATTACAGTAGTAAGAACACTGAACATGAAATCTACCCTCTTAACACATTTTTAAGTGTGTATCAGCCTTTAAAACAAAACAACCTGACTTTTTAATGATCACCATTCTAACTGGCGTGAGATGGTATCTCATTGTGGTTTTGATTTGCATTTCTCTAATGACCAGTGACGATGGGCTTTTTTTCATATGTTTGTTGGCTGCATAAATGTCTTCTTTTGAGAAGTGTGTTCATATCCTTCTCCCAGTTTTTAATGGGGTTGTTGGTTTTTTCTTGTAAATTTGTTTAAGTTCCTTGCAGATTCTGGATATTAGTCCTTTGTCAGATGGATAGATTGCAAAATTTTTCTCCCATTCTGTAGGTTGCCTGTTCACAATGAAAGCTGGAGAGGATGTGGAGAAATAGGAACACGTTTACACTGTTGGTGGGACTATAAATTAGTTCAACCATTGTAGAAGACAGTATGACGATTCTTCAAGGATCTAGAACCAGAAATACCATTTGACCCAGCAATCCCATTACTTAGTATATGTCCAAAGGATTGCAAAGCATTCTACTATAAAGACACATGCATACATATGTTTAATGCAGCACTATTTGTAATAGCAAAGACTTGGAACCAACTCAAATGCCCATCAATGATAGACTGGATAAAGAAAATGTGGCACATATACACCATGGAATACTATGCAGCCGTAAAAGGGATGAGTTCATGTCCTTTGCAGGGACATGGATGAAGTTGGAAACCATCATTCTCAGCAAACTAACACAGGAACAGAAAACCAAACAGTGCATGTTCTCACTCATAAATAGGAGTTGAACAAATGAGAACACATGGGCACAAGGAGGGGAGCATCACACACCAGGGCCTGTTGGAGGGTGGGGGACTAGGGGAGGGATAGCATTAGGAGAAATACCTAGGCACACCTACTGTGTGTCACGCACTTCTGCATGCACTAACTTATTTAATTTTTACATTAAAGAAGTGAGGTCTGTGATACCAGAGTGCCCGTGTGCAGTGGTGTAAGTTGTTCACTGCACAAGGGGCACAGTGAGGACAGAGGGGCACTGGAACCCAGCCTGTGCTCTGCCCAACATGCTGCAAACTGGCCTGGAGGAAGGGGCATCATTTTCTAATTTGCACAAAGATATTATCTTCGTTTGGGTTCCCCCAAAGCAAGTGTGAGGCAAGAATTTGGATGCAGGCAGTTTTTTGAGAGGTAATTCTGAGGAGAACAGTGGGGGAAGTAAGGTGAAAAGGGGAAGGAAGGAAGGCCAAATGAATGGATGAGTGGTTACCCTGATGAGCAACTGAGGCTTAATCCCACCATGGACCCTCTAAGACAATGGTCAACTTTTTTGGCACCAGGGACCAGTTTCATGGAAGACAATTTTTCCCTGGACTGAGGTGGCGGGGGGGTGGTTTGGGGATGATTCAAGCGCATTATGTTTATTGTACACCTTATTTATATTACAATTACATTGTAATGTATAATAAAATTATTATAAAACTCACCATAATGTAGAATCAGTGGGAGGCCTGAGCTTGTTTTCCTGCAACTAGACTGACTCATCTGGGGGTGATGGGAGACAGTGACAGATCATCAGGGATTAGATTCTCATAAGGAGCACACAATCTGGATCCCTCCCATGAGCAGTTCACAATAGGGTTTGCACTCCTATGAGAGTCTAACACCCTGGCTGATCTGACAGGAGGCAGAACTTAGGCAGTAACGTGATCGATGGGGATTGGCTATAAATACAGATGCAGCTTCACTCATTCTCCCGCCTGCCGCCCACCTTCTGCTGTGCAGCCTGGTTCCTAACAGACCACAGACTGGTATCAGTCTGTGGCCCAGGGGTTGGGGAGCCCTGTTCTAAGAGATTGTGTGGAACATGCTCAGAGCTGTCCCAGTGAGGGGTAAAGAGCTTGCGGTATTCCTGCCATGTTAATTTCCATACCTCAGAAGTGACGTGTTGCTCCTAGGGCACTAATGCCTTGGCACATGGGTCAAGCAGTCCTGTGGCCAGAGACCAACCTCGGGCAGAGAGACACAGGAGGCCATCTGTGTGTTGGGAACTACTGCAGGTGACCTCAGGTGACCCAAAAGGGTATGGTGGGCCTGGTAGCCAGAATACTCAGAGACGTGGGTAGATAACCCACATACAGACACGTGTTTGTTCACTGGACATTCGTTTTTCAACTGTTCCTTTTACAGTACAGTGATTGTAGAAATGTCAGCTGTCTTGCCTTTGAAAGGAAAGTTGAATAGCAAAAGAATAATCCAGAAGGCCGGGTGTCCAACCGCATTCCAGGCCCAGAATCATTATTTTGTGTCATTTACATAAATTCTCAGTTATGAATGATTCCGTTTTAGGACATAAATGGGCTGAACTTCTATTGCATATACAAGTTTTTCTAGTCTTTTCCATCTCCCTGAATTTGTTCATTGTGAAATAGGTTGCCTGATGGCTGAATAAAGACAAAACACCAAGAGTTTTGGCACTCCTCAAGGCTTCCATGCTGCCTCTGTTCGTTTTATAGTCTTAATGAATCACAGTGTGGCACACACTAATCATCCTAAAACTATGTCCAGAAAAGTTGCATAGATTGTGTGTGGCCGTGTGTGTGTGTGTGTGTGTGTGTGTGTGTACATCTAGCTTCTTCCACCATTCCCCCAGCAACACTGTTTGGGTAGCCAGTCCCCTCATCCTCTCTAAAGCCCCATGCCCTGCAGTAAACACGGGAGGCCAGGGCTGTACAGCAGGACTCCCAGCCAAGCAACAGTAACTCCTGCTGCCACTTTGAGTAACTGGGAATTCTCCATGTCTCATGAGTCCTGTTCATTGGGTTGACAAATGGTAACTGAGAAATCCTCACCTTTTGTGGTGTCATTTGTTGTTACATGTCATTTGTGTAGTATGCCCTAATCATTTTATGTTCAAAGAGAGAAAAGAAGAGAAGAGGGAAATTAATTCCAATTTCAGCAAGATGTGATGCAAAGAGTATCATCTGGGGGAAAACAAAGAACTATGACTATTTAAGTGGCAATGTCTTATGGTTACTTAAGTCTGGTGTTCTGTTTTAGAGGTGAAAAACTGAGACCAAGGGAACTGAAGTGGTTTGGTCAAGGCCACATGGACTCATGGGCTTTGGACCCTGTCTCCTGACTCTCTCTTTTGCAACAGGATGCTTGTGTTCCCTCTCAGGTCTTGCCAGCAGACACTCCCTCTGCTATCCTAGGGAAGTTGCTTCACATGCTGGTCGTTCTCTGTGTGTCCCCCCAGAGGCATTCTCTGCCCTTCTTTGCTGACCCTTGGGGCCCACTTCCTGTGCCTCCTAGCTTCCATGATGTGAGAGAGAAGTTGGAGTGTTTGTCTCCACATTCCTTCAGGTCGGTTCTGGTGTTGACAGTGATCACGCCTTCGCTAATGTCTATGACCGCAGTCAGTGGCTTCCCTCCCATGGCCACAGCTCTTTCTGGGTTCTGGTGGCATTGCCCCTTCCCCTTTGCTTTAAGCCTGGGGATGGTACAGGCTCCCACTGTTGCTAGCCCCTGGTGGCTCAGCCCCCTGTTGCTTCCCTTCATCCCGTCCACACCTCTACATGCAGTCACTTCTCTAGAGTCTTCTCCGTTCAGTATCTGAGTGGACTAGGAACTTCCTGCCAGGCCAGAAGGGTCTCTTCCGTTGACAACTGGGGATAACAACAGTCTACTCAGGGGTTTAGTGAGGATCAGATAAGGTCAAGTGTGCAAATGTGCTGTTTTTGTCTGGCCCAGATGAAGGTTTGTCTTCACCAGGGATCATATAAGGATTTTGGGCCAATCATAGCTTATGCCTTAACTGGTTTTTACGTTGGCATATTGCAGGGGCACCCCAACTATCCCTCTCTGTTTCTCAGGTCAGCCAAATTGACCTGTGGCAGAGCGTTGCAGTTTTCACTTTGAAGGCGTGAAATTGTGAACTCATCCCTTGATCTGGAGGCAAAACTGGGAGATGTCACACATTCCAGCTCCATACCTAAGGCAGCTGCCAGTATTGATCTGCGAAGAGGGCCCTGCCTCTTCTGTCTCCACCTGTTACTTGAAAGCCAAAGGAGAGTGACTCATCAGCGGCCTAATGCAGCAAAGAAGACAAGTAAGTCTCAGCAGGTAGGGTGCCCCCAACCATGCTCCTCTCAGAGTTCTGAACAGCAGAGTCAGCCTAGAGAAAGAGGCAAGTGGGAAAAGTCTACTCCAAGGGCCTCGTGCCCCACCCCACTCTGCCAGTGTCTCCACTCTGGCATGTAGCTCCCCCAATCCTCATTCCCACCTGCCCCATCTCCAGAATACTAATCTTCAATCCTCTAAGGACTTAACGAAAGAACATTCCACATCCTTTTAATGCCAGCCTATTATACTTGGTAAAATTCCAATAACATGTATGAGTGCCTCAAACATGCTGGTACTATCTCAGATGCAGGGAAGACAAAAATGATTGAGACATATTGTCATTTCATCTCTGCCAACAAATACCATTGTGATTATCTGTGAAAGTAACTGATTACTTAAAATAAGCATTCCAAACAACCTGCTGATCAGAGGGGCCCTAGTCGTTGGCTCTAGCTGTGCTTTGTTAGTGGTTAAGAGTATGGAATTTGGAGTCAGTCTTCTCTGTGTTTAAACTTCAGCTCTACCAGGTACATGCTCTGTGACAAGAAGGAAGTAACAACTGCTCTGTCTGGAGAGTTGTGCTGGAGCCAATTCAAAAAAGCCGACTGTGCACATCTCTCCCAACTCTGTGTTCACCAGCATCACACTGGTAGTTTAAAATCTTCCATGACAGGCCGGGCACAGTGGCTTACGCCTGTAATCCTAGTACTCTGGGAAGCCGAGGCGGGCAGATGACTTGAGGTCAGGAATTCCAGACCAACTTGGCCAACATGGCGAAACCCTGTCTTTACAAAAAATACAAAAAGAAAAAATTAGTGGGCATGGTGGCAGGTGCCTGTGGTCCCAACTACTCAGAAGGCTGAGGCAGGAGAATTGCTTGAACCTAGGAGGCAGAGGTTGCAGTGAGTCGAGACTGCGCCACTGGGCTCCATCAGGGTGATAGAGTGAGTGAGATTCCATCTCAAAAAAAAAAGAAAAAAAAAAAAAACTATGACGGTATGAAGATTTACCGCTTCAGAACGGCAAATGTTACACATTGGGTGGGTTTCTTTCATCTTCTTTTCTGTTTCTTTCTTTCTTGTCCCTCCTGCTCCCTCCTTCCCTCCCTTCTTCATTCCTCCTTCTCCTGTCTCCTGTCCTTCTTTTCTTTTTCTTTTCTCTTTTCTTTTCTTTTCTTTCTCTCTCTTCTTTCTTTCTTTCTTTCTTTCTTTCTTTCTTTCTTTCTTTCTTTCTTTCTTTCTTTCTTTCTTTCTTTCTCTTTCTTTTTCTTTTCTTTCCATCTTCCTTCCTTCCTTCCTGTCTTGTCTCTCTCTCTCTTTCTTTCTTTTTGGCCTATAGAGTCAGCTGTGAGATTTACCAGCACATAACTGCCTTTTTACTTCTCTAGAATGGTAAATAATAACAGTACCTGCTTCATTGGATTGCTGTGAGAATTAAATGATACAGAAGACATTCATGTCACAATGTGTTTGGTAAATAAATATAATCTGCTCTTGTAAGTATTTTAATAGTCAATGGATTTTCTGGGTTTCTTTTGGTTAATGATGCAGCAATCAGGTGTCCTAGAAATTGCAGACTGTGCTGACCTGGAGGGAGGAAGTCCCTTCCAAATCCCTATCCAGACTCCTCTAAGACTCAGATTTTTAAAACAAAGCAAAACGCAAAAGCAACTCTTTACTTGCGGATGACTCAATTTCCTTTTTGGGAGGCTCAACTCTGCTTCCCAGGAATCAGCAGTGATTAGCGATAAAAAGAGTAACCCTCATGACCCCAGGTGACCATCAGAACGTTAGCGCAGGAAGGAGCCTGTTGATTAAGTGCTGACCTGCAAAATTACCAGCACAGGTGTCCAACAGTTTCATTCTTGAGAAGCCAGAGTTGAGTTTCTGGGGTTGCTTTGGAGGGTTCAGGACATGCTGCAGGGTAAGAGGAAGGACATGGGGTGAGAAAAAGGTTCCTGCCAAGTTGCTGAGAGACACATGATAGCTCAACAGGGAACCAAGAGTCAGGTTTAATATTGTTTCTGCACCACACTTAATAATTGAGGTCAATGGTTTATCAAGTCCTCACTGAGGGCCACAGAGAGGACAGGCTTCTAAGTGCAGAGAGGCAGCAGTAAAGGCTGAGGCTGTAGGAAACGTAATCAGAGTTTAAAACACTTTAACACTTACCTGCTGGTATGGTTGAGAGGCATTCCAATAACCCTTGGCCCCTGACTTTTCACTGTGCCAAAATCCAAACTATCACACTAGGTCTTGAATAACCTTTGAAAATGTGTGCTTTCCCACCTAGTTAAGGCAAAGTTGCCTCAAAGACAAATATCACATTAGCACAGATGCTCTTATAAGATCAATTACCATCAATGGTCACTGCCTGGAAGTTGGACCTGAAAATGACATGCTGGATAGTCATACTCTTGTTAGATGAGGTGTGCGTCTGGTAAGTGGGAAACAGCTTGATTTAAGGGACATTTTGGTCCAATGGCCAGCACAGTAATGATCTTGGGAAGCATGAAGCTACATCTTATTTTGAGCAATAGGGTACGGGGCACAGGAGGTGCAAAATAAGTCAGGGAGTCCAGTTAACATGTGAGATGGGAGCTTAAGGATAGGGACAGAGCATGCAGAAAGCACAAGGGACACAGATTTTTGCTGGACGTTTTGCCTGTGCTAACTGGTAAATTAGACTGCACAACAGGAAAGAAGCTTGTGATAGCAAAAGGGGTCGAAAACGGGAAGGACACTCAGAGGGCAGGAACTATGACGGGGCTCTGCAGCCTTGTGGGCAGCAGGGAGAGTGTATTTTTGGCCCGCGGGTCTCGTGAGCTGGAAGAAATCAGGAAAGGGAAGCTGAGCATTTAATCCTATATAGATCACAGGCTAATCGTGCCCATTTAGTGTTTGAAAGTGAGAATTTGTCAAGGCTTTGTGACAGCCTTGAAACCGCAGGCATTAGAGGATAGAAGTCCTGAGCCCAGAGGGAGGCAGGCACTCCCATCTGCCCAATTTGGTCTTTAACAGCTTCCAACTCTTTAATATTCCAAAGCAGAATCAGATTAAGCAGAAGTACTCATAATAGTACTCCAATTTAGCCTGTATCTTCTCTCTCTTTCTTTTGTCCTGGGGGCCATGTGCCATTAGGAGCAGAGGTTGTGAATGTTCCAGAAATCCCTTGGGATGGAAGAAAGAAGCAGCCTTCCTCCCATGCAGAAAATGACTACTGAACACACTAAATGCCAGGCACATGCCTTGTACTAGGGTGCAGTTGTGAGGGGTGACACCCAGAGGGAGTGTCCTCCTCTTCTGTATTACTTTCTGCCTGACCTTTTCAGTAGACTTCAGAGTTGGTCATCATGACTTCCTGAACTCATCTCCTTCCATCTTTCTTTCCTGAGCTCTGAGAAGCAAAGTTAATTCAAATCCAAAGTGCTGGGCATAGGAGTTTTTTTTTGTAATAATTCAAACTTTATTGTTTTACCTCTAAATTTGGCCTGCTTCTATAGTGCTTGAGACTTAGCAAGCTCTCACTACTGTTAGCTGTTGTTGTTGTGGCTGTCAATATTATTTAAAACTGATAAAAACTGCACAGGGAAGTTGACACAGTCAGATATTAAGTTGATAGACCTATCATTGAATGTCTGGAGCAAGGTAACCTCACCTCAGACTTGATTCCTAACAAACCTCAGTGAATATTCAGTTTTTGGTTTTATCGCATATGTATTACACATGACTATATGGGAAGGTGAAGATGGTCCAGTTGTTTGCTTTGAAAGAAGGAAAGAGTGAGAATATACAAATGAATGAAAAAAATTATTTTGGTCACACTTTTTCTCTTGGCTTTGCAATAATAAAATATGTAGTGGGATTTTATTTTGCTTTAGAATTTTAGTTGTTTTTTCCTTTTGAAGTGCTCCTTCAGAGGAAACAAATCTTTCTATTGACATTGAAAATGAGTCATAAGAGAAGTGTTGCTACTTTCCTTTTGAGGGATTTTTTTTTTATTTAGTTTTGTTTCCATTAAGTTTTAGCAACAGGAAAATATGGACTTTCAGCATCCACAGGGATATGATCAAATGGAAACATATGCTCCCTGTTTGTCCATTATTACAAACCATGAGAAAACTCACAAATCACTCATAGACTTTCTAGAAAGGTTGATTTCACAAAATATTTGACCAAATAGCCTACCACTTCCTTAATATTTCTGAAACCAAATGGATATTTGTGTTTCAAACAAGCAAAGTTGATTAAAAAAAAAAAAGCAGCTGATGAAAGGCCCAAATTGCATATGGGTCAACTATTTTTATTGCAGAAACACTAGAGAGTGGATGAGAGATGGGTCAGTGGGCACAGAAGCCCACCTGCAACTGCACTCATACCTTGGCCTGCATTGCCAAAGAGACCAATATATCAGCAATTGATTGGAAATGCCACAAAGATGATCTGAGATCAGGACAGCAAATGCCAATCAATCATTGAGCCTAGGCAATAATATATGAGCTAAAGGCATTTATCAAACCTGTGGAAAATTAGAAGACTTGCCTAACATGGCTGAGAATGCTACATGTGAACCAACTTTTAGAATAATTCAGCCTTTTTTTTTTCAGTCCCCTAGAATAAAAAGGGCATATCTAAACTGTTGAATTTATTTTGATTAAATCAAGAATTTCCTCCTGTATCCTCAGGATCTGGTATTGAGTAGGGACATGATAAACACTTGTCAACTGGAAGGACTCTATCAGCAGCACCTGGTCTCCATTTGATTTTTTAACCTGATTAGGATGTCCAACCATAATGACCAAAATGTCTGCCTTCAGTTACAGTACTTGTACCCCGAGGAAGTGAAATAATTTAGCCCCCTGGCCCCCCACCCCACTCCATTTTCTCAACTGCAAACAAAGTGATTGGACCTTATCTGGTTGCTTTCAGTTCTGTAAAAGAGAGAGGTCAAATCCACTTTATGTTGTCAAGGATTCCTTTTCCGTTTTGTGAGATACCTGGTTTTTAGATTCCTCTCCCTTTTAAATTTTTCTCCAGTTCTTCCTGCTTTCTGCATCCTCTTCCTGCCTTTCCATTGTTTTCTCTTTAACAATCACCCACTAGAAAATATGCAGAGGTAAGTGAAAAATGCATCTCATGCTCTGTTTAATGTATCCTCAAAAAGATTTCATGGTACAAGGGTGGTTAGGATGCTGTGTTCTCTGTGGGTTTCTACTTTTATTGTATTATAATTTATATTTTCATGCTTATTACAATTCTGACTGTGATTTATTTTACTATCCCAGATATGGTGAAAAATAATACTAATATGTGTGTTTTTTGTTTTTAGCTGGGTATTAGCAAAAATCATTCCATTTTCCCTGAGACATCTTGTTCCAACCACCTTGCAGTGCAGCTATTTTGATTACTTCATGTCACTATTAATCATGTGCCTAAAGGAAACAGATAAACTTTGAAACAGAATTCAGCTCAGGAAAGGTTTATTCATTATCTCCTGGGTGCCTGGCTCTGGTGCTAGGTGTTTAGAGGGTACAAAGGTGAGTATGTCAGGGCCCATGGTGGAGATGGCAGGAGAAGCTGAGTG
This sequence comes from Rhinopithecus bieti, assembly GCF_001698545.2. Lineage (NCBI taxonomy): Eukaryota > Metazoa > Chordata > Mammalia > Primates > Cercopithecidae > Rhinopithecus > Rhinopithecus bieti. The sequence continues at coordinate 1,798,947 of NW_016803344.1, read as the reverse complement.
AGAATTTACATACTCCTCATGTATGACTTACGTAACAAAGGAAAGGCCCAAAGTTCTTAGAGTATTAAAGCAAGGGAGAAACGATATATGTGTATGGAAGTGATTTGTTTGGGTGAAGTCCTTGGGGTCTATGAGAGTGAAGCCTTTCCATATCCTGGAGTGCTTGGGTATAGAATTCAAATCTTCCTCAGTTGGCAAAGGGGTACCAAATGGAAGGCTTTTACCCAGGAAACCATGATGCCACTGGTGCTTTGGGAAGATGAATCTGGCAGGAGCATGCAGGGTAGTCCGGGGGCGGGGAAGGGAGGCCTGGAAAGAGCCTCTCCGTGTCCTGCTCCTGGTTGCACTGCTTCTTTGCCAATCCCTACTCCATGTGGTTGCAGCAGCTCACAGCTATAAAAAAGTGTTGACCCAAGAGGTTTAATATTAACCAAAGTTATAGTCAAAGTCAATTTGGAGGATTCAAGAAAAAATCTGATGCTAATAGAGAAATAGAAGTCAATATTTGTAATGTGAGTCACAGGCTCAAAATAGAAAAGTAAAACACATCACTGCTACAGTTCCCAGAGGGCTGTGGGTTACACAGCGCAGCAGATCTGTGAACCAGGCCTCACCACCCTCTAGGTCTATTTTAAAATTTCCTTTGGCCCCTTCCTCTAATTCCTAAATTCCAGAGCCTGATATTCTAGTGGAACTCACCAGATATTCAGCCCTGGTGAAGTCATAGCTTGTTTTGAGTGGGTCAATGGAAAAAAAGATTTTTTTTCCCCTAGTTGTGTATAATCTTCCTCTCTAGTGACGTGGCATGGAACGAACTTATCATGATTTTATTTTGTAGTCCATACTTCATTCTACAGTGGCTATCATTGTTTAAAACTTCATCTCTTATGTGTTGCCTATTTGGAAGAAGGCAAAGGAGAAGAGAAGGAAGCAGAAATATTCAGAATGATATGTATTTTTTGTTTTATCACAAAATTTATATAGTAATACCAGAGAGGAGGGTGTTGTCCACTGGAGGGGCTGTGACATGTTGAGAAGCTTCTAGAATTTTCTTTGAATCTTCTTGTGAGCATTCATGATATGGCTTTATTCTAACTCAGATGCTAATCCTGGTCAGAGGCTTGAATGTGTTTTCCTGAGTGAGATCAGAAAATGAAAAGATTCATGAAGATAAAGGAAAATAAAAGAGCAAATCATAGCACGTATACTCAGTGATCAGGAGTTACTTTCTTAACAGTGCTTCACCTAGTTTATGTTGTGGGATGTATAACACACAAGGCTAAAATTAGCTGCTCTTCACCCAATGTGTTGGAATGCTATGGGGCTAGATAGTATCTTATCACTAGTGACCACAGGAAGGACAACTCATTAAAAACTGAGTCTTCAAGGGCCAAGGCGGGTTTGATAGAGTCTGAGATTTACAACCCAGGCTGCTGTAAATGAATCCTCTGGAAGGCCAGAGAAATGTGTGATACTTAATTCTCCCTTGATTTCTTTTTATTGCTTTGCAAGAAGCCCAGCTTATAAAGTTCAGTTTGAACACTATCTGCTTCAAAGAGGGGCCTGGTGATGAGACCAGAGATGATCAGACAAGAAGGAAACAGGAAGTAGTGAGGATGGGTGCAGCCAGAGCAGAGCAGACAGGCAGCTGATGAACAAAGCTGGGCAAGGAATTAGCTTGAAGGCTCTGTCTCAGGATTGGCCATTTTTCCTCCTTTCTCATCCAGACCTTGTCAAGATCCTGTGGTTTATCATAAGTCACCAATCCCTAACCAGCATCTGCTTCCTCATCAGCACGATGGTCATAGTCCCATCTCCCTCTCAGCATGTTTTCAGAAGTAATTAATGCTTATGATATGTTTTGAGATCACTGATAAAAGACATTCTACCTGCCCAGGGTATTATTACATTATCTTATTTTCCTCTTCATAGTCAGGATCAGACCCATGATAATTTAGAAACGAGACAAATTAGTAAAACGTCGTATGTGAAGGTTGCCTCAACAATTGGATATCTATTGAACTGGGCATTGCACTTGAATTATATACACAAAAAGTGGTGCTGACCTACATCTTAAGAAATCTTAATTACTTTCAGATTCTGTCAGGTTACATTTCATGACTCTACTTAGATTTCCTTAGAAATGGTGAATCATTAAGAGCAAGGCATCCACTGACGTTGCCCATCAAAATGGACTTAGTACCTGGCCCCAGAAATGCCCAAACTACACATGACCTTTTGTGCATTTATTTCTGTCTCCTTAGAGGACTGTGTATCTGTTTGAAGAATAGGAGAATAGACAGGATGTATAGCAACTGGTAATTTCAGTTTATGATGCTCATGTGAAAATTGGATTGTCACCAAAACCCTTCAGGGTAGGATCCTCCTCTTACAAAACTCAGCACTGTACTTCATGTGAGGCATAGATTAAGAGAGCTTTTTCCTTCTCCAAGGAAGGGGCACTGGCTTGAAAGCTTACATGCTTATTAAAGGTACTTCCATCAGATCTTTCGAAAGAAAGGTGGAGATGACCAAAGGGCAGAAGGTCACCTACGTAATAAGATCCACATGAGACAATAATTAAAATGGAATGCTTAAGGAGGATGCATGTGTCCTGACCATATAATTCTCAATAAAATTACTCTAAATTGATCGTCATTGTAAATGAGATTTTCCAAAAGGTCACCTCCCATTTCATCTAAAATTCTTTATAAGAAATTCATGGATGAAACTCAGGGGATAGCCAAATGTTTTGAAATGAATGCAAAATGTTATCTACTTGAGTATTTTTCTGGGAAAATAGTTTATCCCCCTTTATTTATATTTCTAACAAACATGGTCCATGACGCTTAAGAACCACAGTACCATGTGAAATCGTATAGATTAGTCATGTGAAGTTGATATGCAGTATAGGTTTGTCTCCAAATGCAGATTAGGCATTTTATTTTCAGACAGTATTTAGTTGTGTTTTCCTTGATGCCATCCTGATTTTTATTTTCCTGTAATCCTCATCCAATCACAATGTTCTACCAAAGCCTGAAGGTGCATATAAAATATGTGATGTGACCTTTTACCCATTTGGAGATATAGAAAAGCATCCTAGGAGGTGTGTCAATTACAGCTCTTCTCAATAGAGAACAAAGATCATCTCTTGGAATATGGCCTAAGGTTGTAGGGAGGGGGACAGCGACAAAGGATCAGTGTCAAGGTGGGGCGGAACCCACGCATTCTAATCAGTTGCCATTTCCCATTCTCCACCTCATGCAACATGTGATGCTGGCATTTTAACCAAGAGACAGATGTTAGGGAAAGGACAGGTAGTACAGGCTGACACCATAGATCTTGGAACATGGCAGGGACATATAGCTTGGTGTTTAAGGGCACTTAAACTCTGAGTTGGGAGAGTAAGTTTGGGTAAGACCCAATGAGCCATGTCCGTAAGAATGTTTGCAGGGTAACCTAGACTGAAGATCAGGCTGGAGATAAGGAGAGGGAGTAGAAATTACTCCCTAGCATGGTTCTCTTAGGAAGTAGCCTGGATATCTTTGGAAGGCATAGGCTTTAATCTCCCCTTCCATCACATGAATGGTGACTGGCGTCATGAGTGTGTATACCAGGAAATGTCCCAGGCCACGTCTTGAGTGAGCAAGGGTTAGCTAAGGCATATCACGTAGTTGGTCTGGTGAAGAGAGAAACTGAGATTCAGAAAAGCAAGAATTCAAGGGTTACCTTGCATATCAGCATGGCTGCAGAGAGCAGCATCTGTCAGTGGTCCAAACCACAGGGTCTATGGTAGATAGACCAAACCACAGGGTCTACAGAGATAACAGGCCACAATTTCCCTCAAGTCTGCATATGCATGCTACTTCTCCCTTCAATTGGGGGAGTCTATTTCCCTACCTCTTGAATCTGGGTTGATCTTGAGCCTTACACTAAGCTTTTGAATGATGCAGAAGGGAGGTTCTGGGATTTCCAAACTCAGGCCTTAAGAGATCTGGTAGTTTCTACTTTAACTCTCATTATTCTGAGACACCACATGAAAAAGCCTAGGCTACCCAGCTGGAGAGAGAGGCTAGGTAGAGAGGAAGGCGCTGGAGCATAAGAGACCACATGGAGGTCTCTCAAGGAGAGGCCACGAGGAGAACCAAGGTGCTCCAGCAGCCAGCCAGCACCAGGGCCATATTAGATCCTCCAGCTCAACCCAGCCCAGCCCAGCTCAACCGACAGCTGAGTGTAGCTGCGTTAGTCCAGCCAATCCCACGTGAAGCAGAGACAAGCTGTTCCATTCAGCCCTGCCCAAATTCCTGACCCACAGGATCATGAGCATTGAAATGATAGTTGTTTTAAGTCACTATGTTCTGAGGTGATTTGGCACACACAGCCATAGATAACTGAAACAATGTCTGAATGGTCCTGGGGAACTCAGGCAGAATTCAAGATTGTAACCTCTTAGATGTGCTAAGTGAGGTTTGGAAGAGGGAAATTTAGACAGAAAAGTACCAGCCTTGTGGTCTTTCTGGCTTAAAATGAAACCCCAGAATCTTCCCAAAGTACAGCTCTTTGGGGAGAAGACTGGCAAAAATAAGAATGTACAGGTTTTTGTACGGACTGTACGTGCATATGGGAGAAAACCCATTCATCTTCCCCCTTGCTGGTGAGGAGACTTCTAATGGCCTCTGTCTTGGTTAGAACTGGTGTAGGTAGCCCTGCAGGCTGGATGCAGGCATGGCAGGTGGCGTTATTTCAAGCAGCTGGTGCTGTTCGTACAACCAACTCATGTGCCCTCTGCCCAGCAGAAGACAGAGGAGAAGCCCAGGCCACCAACCGGACACTAAGGGAGGTTTTGTGCCAGACACTTGGGGCAGTCACCTTAAAGAGACAAAAAGATAAATAAGATATAGTTTCTATTTGCATAAAGTACACCATCTTGGGTTTTACTTTTTTTATATGTCTTACTTTCAGAGTTGCCCTTGGTGTCAAATTGTATCAAATCTCACCTAGCCAAAGCATGGCAGGGATTCAGAAATCTCTTGGGAGAGCTGTCCTAGGCCCTGCTGGCCTCTGGGACAAGAATGCAAGCCTGAGTGCATACACTCCAGCTCTGTCTGTTGGCGTAAGAGTGCATAGGTCTTTGAGGTTTTGCAAGTAATTCTGATACCTACAATTTTTTTTTATTTATTTATGAGTCAGAGTCTTGCTCTGTCACCCAGGCTGGAGTGCACTGGCGGGGTCTCATCTCACTGCAACCTCCGCCTCCCGGGTTCAAGTGATTCTCATGCCTCAGCCTCCCACGTAGCTAGGATTACAGGCATGTGCCACCACACCCAGTTAATTTTTGTAATTTTAGTAGAAACGAGGTTTCACCATGTTGGCCAGGCTGGTCTCAAACTCCTGACCTCAGATGAGCCATCTGCCTTGGGCTACACATTTTAAAATAAGCAGATGATTTATCCTCAGTGACTCAGTGAATAAGGGAATACTTAAATATTTAGCAAGAATTTACAGAATCTCTATTTTATATGAGCCCCAAGCAGAACCAATTGCAGAAGGATAGAAAAGTCTTCTTGACATGTTTTCCTGGGTACTGGGGTGTTTCTTAATTTGCTGCTGTTGCTTCTGCTATTTCTAATTGGTTTTGTTACCTCCATTCTTTGTGTTGAATTTCCCTGAGGTGTGGGAAGTTGAGGCCAGAGTTAACGTTTATAGCATTAATTCAAACCCCAGAAGATAGGACATTGATAAGAGAAGAAAAGAAAGGTAGAAAAAAGATTATCTACAAGCCAGTCCCTCCTGCTACTCTTTAACTGAAACCATGAAGAATGAACCCAAGCTTAATACATTTGTATGCACTGTGTTGTGTATTTGTGTGCATGACGTTGTGGGTTATTGTATGCATCACTGTTCCTTTGAGAACTTAGTGGAATTCCAGTAGGTTCCAATTTAACCCATCAAACAGTGTCATAAATCAGGAACAATTTACCTTCCTGATTTAACTGCGAAGGACTTTACTCAGATTAAAAAGAGTTAAAGTTCCAAAGGAATCACTAACTCTCCTTTGTTGGGAAAAGTCCCCCTAATCTGACGTTTCCTCACATTCCAGCCATACCTTATGGTGGAGGAACTAGGAGATTTCCGGGTCCATGGTGTATAATTTAATGATTTGTGAAAGGCAAGAATGTTAACTTAGTTGATTACTCAAAACTGACTGATAAGGTATCAGACAGGTTAATTTGCTACTTTTCTAACCTCTCCCAGAGAACTTGAACCAAAGCCTCCTTCTCCATAGGTCATCTTTATTGCCCTCCGCGTGGAAGGCTAAGAGTTTTTGAAGGAAACAGGCATTTTATTCCTGTGCTTTCATTTGCTCCATCATTTTATGCCAAGGAGACAGCCTTTATTTGTGATAACCTCATTATTTCCTCAACAACCAATGGTGATGTCACAGTTGAAATATTTTGATCTCAGATGGAAAAAGAACCCTGGCAGATAGGGCCTGTTTACACTGAGAAATAGGGCTTAGTGCTGAGGGTAAAGAGCAAGGCATTCTAGTTTTAATTCAGACACCAACAGTTATCGGATTGTTATCTGGGAGACAAACTCCTGGGGATTCTGTGATCTAAAAGAGTGACTTTTGACTCGTACCTTGTTCCTTATAGCCATCGCCTCCATGGAATCCTACAACCCCATTTCTAGAAGGGACCAAAAGAGCATCAGTCTTTTCATTTGCCTGCAGAGGTTTAGGAGATCTCTGTTTACCTTGGTCTGGGAAGCTTGTTTTATATGTATTCTTGAGAAGATGTTTATTCTCTGAAAAGAGCCAATAAAGAAATTGTTGCTTTATATGCATTTATTACAGGAAATAAGGCTAAAGTCAAAAGTTTTAAAAGCAAATTATAGGCCGGGCACAGTAGCTCATGCCTGTAATCCCAGCACTTTGGGAGGCTGAGGTGGGTGAATCACCTGAGGTCAGGAGTTCAACACCAACCTGGCCAACATGGCGAAATGCTGTCTCTACTAAAAATACAAAAAGTTAGCCAGGCATGGTTGTGGGCACCTGTAATCCCAGCTACTTGGGAGGCTGAGGCAGGAGAATCACTTGAACCCGGGAGGCAGAGGTTGCAGTGAGCCGAGATAGCACCATTGCACTCCAGCCTGGGTACTAAGAGAGAAACTCCATCTCAAAAAAAAAAAAAAAGTGAATAATAAATTGAAATGGTCTCAATTGCATCCTTGAGTACTTGGCATTTAACAAGCCAAAGGATGTTTTTAATGATAAAATAACCCTGTGAGAGGACATAAAAATTCCACAATAGGATTCTATCATGTATGAGAGATTTAAAAAAAACACTACTAACAATAACATGTAAGATTACATTTACAGAATTATATACAGAAGATATACTAATAATATAGACCCCCAATATATGTCTAAACAATTCAAAATGATCTAAACTTCTTTTCTACTCAGATTTTATTATTTTAAGAAACACATGCATGTGCACATTTAGACTGTTATACATATATTTTTTCAATTTAATTGGGTGAGATATTTGTGGCAAGTGAATGCAGGCTTCAAATGTGGGTTGAGTGGGAAATAAAATTCAGATTTAAGGATGATCATCTAAAGCTATTATGTCATTAACATTATAGCAAGCACAGCAATATGTTAACATTATAGACCTGGGAAAGCTGGACCGAGTTGGGAGATGGTGATGGTCCTAAAAAAGCTAATTATTTAGCATGAAGTTATGTAGCCTTCAGTAAAAACTTTATTATAATTCTGTGCATTAAACAAATATCCAATTAACTGACAATAAGAAAAATGAGAATCATCAGGCAAACCCTTGATCAAATCTTTTTCACCTGATTTTCTCCTAAATCCAGAGTCTCAAAGTAGTCTATATAGACAGCACCCTCTGTGAATATATGGATAAAATGCGTCCTCCCCTGGTTGCCAGGTAAAGGTGCCACTAATTCTCCTTGCCTCAGGGTCACACATGCCAGGCCTCAAATCCCCTCGGCTTTCTAATAAGCCTTGGTTCTGGATTTTCATTCATTCCTTGTTGAAGGTGAACATGCAAAATTTATTCTGCACAGTGTCACTAGTGACAAACGAAGGAAAGAAAGGGCCAGTTAGAGCTCAACAGTTCCAACTATCTCAACCTTCATTCTACTGAAAACCACAGAATGCCTCACTTCTGTCTAAGGCAAGCAGTGCTAAGTAGCATTTCATTACTTAACGATTACTAAGAAATGAATTCTTTCAACCCTTAGGCTTCTTTGAAATAACTATTATGTGTCATAGACTCAATGGACAAATATAGAACCGAATGCCACCCTTTTAACAGTGCTCTGAGACTGGCCAGGGAGGAGTGTGCTTATGTTGAAGAAGCCTGGGAAAAGCTCTGCATGTTACCAGGAAGGAGATAGGCCAGGGACTAGGGAAGAGCAGGCAGGGGCCAAAAGGGAAGTCAAATGTGGTACACCGGGCATGCATCTTTCAGCCAGCCTGGCGAAGGTTCAAAACGAGCTCTGTAACCTCCTGGCCATGTGACCTGTGGTATGTACTTAACCTTTCTGATCCTCGGCTCCTCGCCTCTAAAATTATGATAATAAGATTGCCTTCACAGTGCTGTCGTAAGGATTCAATGGCATAATGTATGTGAATCATTTAGCACAGTGCCTAAGACAAACTCAATAAACAGACGATGTATGTCAAAAATTTTATTACCTATGTTGTTATTATTATTATTCAAGTAAGCTTCAAAAGCTGGTCCTGTGATAAAATACAAATAGACCCCAAAAGAGGTCTGTGAAATAAAGCTATTTGGAACTAAGGTGGCATATAAGGTAATATATTTATTTTATGAGTGATTTCTATTTATTAATTCATTCATTTCACCAATATTTATTTCTTAACCACATTATTCTAGGCACTGTTCCAGTCTTTTTTTTTTTTTAAGACAGGGTCTCACTCTGTTGCCCAGACTGGAGTGCAGTGGTACAATCTTGGCTCACCACAACCTCCACCTCCCAGGCTCAAGCGGTTCTCCTGCCTCAGCCTCCTGAGTAGCTGGGATTACAGGCATACACCACTACCACCCAGCTAATTTTTATATTTTTAGTAGACATGGGGGTTTCACCATGTTGTCCAGCCTGGTCTCAAACTCCTGACATCAAATGATCCACCCGTCTCGGCCTCCCAAAGTGCTGGGATTACAGGCATGAGCCACCACACCCAGCCAGTTCCAGTCATTTCAGAGGGAAAAGCAAATAAGCCAATAGTCGTTGCCTTCAAAAAGCACCTAGTCCACAAGGGAAACAGACACATAGATAGATAATATGATAAAATATAGGAAATAAATTAAGGGTACTATGGTAACCTTAAGACATGGATGGCAACCTGGAAGCAAGGAGACTGGGACTGTGGGAGACATGGAAGCCTGCTTGGGGGAGGCACCCAATTTGAGTTTTGTATGATGAATAGACATTTGCCAGACTATACAGCAAAGAAAGAATGTTTCATTTAGAGACAGCCTCAGCAAAATTATCAAGGCATGAAACAGAATCATGTGTGAGGAGCATGGAAACCATGCTAATGCGTGAGGCAGGGTGATTGTGGGAGATGAGGCTGGAGAATTACAGAAGAGGAGAATTAACATATAGCATGCCACAGGTGTGGGAAAAGGGGGTCGGAGGAAAACAGAGGCTAGAGATGAATAGTTGAGCTGATCCTGGAAGAAATGGGATGAGATGAGAGGTGATCAGGAGCAGATGATTAGATCTGGCCTTAGCAAAAGGAAGGGCACCTCATCATCTGAGAAGGTAGAGAAAGAGGCGAGTAAAGACGGGTGTGGATGAAAACAAGGTTATAGATAGCAGAAGAAAGAAGGTTCACCTAGGAAGCCTTCTCTAATTTTTGTGTACTAGAAGCATGGTTATTTACTGAGATGAGGGGCATGGCGTGGACTGAATTGGAGGTTTGAGGAGAGGGTGAAAACTCAGAAGAGTGGTTCAAGGACCTGAACATCTATGAATGAATACATTGTAGAGTTGTGCACAGGCCCAGCAGAGGTTAAGACAACACATTTGTGGTGGCACAATTGGGTAATTTTTCTCTAGCCATGTTCAGTTTCCCAGGTGTAGGAAAAATAAGGGCAGGTGATGGGTTGCTCCAGATGCAGTGAGAGGAAAGAAAGAAAGAGAGAGAGAGACAGAGAGAAAGAGAGAAAGAGACAGAAAGAAAAGAGAAAGAAAGAAAGAAAAGAAAGAAAGAAAGAAAGAAAGAGA